>NW_025831533.1:0-1775 GCF_002878395.1 Capsicum annuum | reverse complement strand
TTACCCCAAGAAGATCTCTCGGGTTCACTCTTATTTCCTTGACCAACATTTTTAAATTCTTCACTCACTTGAGATTCATTAATCAACAACAACAACAAACCCAGTGTATTCCCACATAGTGGGGTATGGGGGGGGAGGGGGTAAGATGTACGCAGTCCATACCACTACTTCAGGAGAAGTAGAAAGGTTGTTTCCGATAGACCCCCGGCTCAAGACAAGGAATTATAAACAGATACTTAATAAAGCATGGAACAGGATGTCAATACAAAAATGTGCCACCCACAAGGAATAATAAAAAAAGAATAGTAAACACATTCGTAATAAAGCATACAACAAAGTGTCCTAAAAAAAATAATACATCTATCAAGTAATGTCCTCCCCCAACGACTCAAACTGGCACTAGCCTTCTATCCTAATCCGCGTCCTCCAAATCTTCCTATCTAGGGTCATGTTCTCAATGAGTTGTAACTGCTCCATGTCCCGCCTGATCACCTCTCTCCAATATTTCTTCGGCCTACCCCTACCCCGCCTGAAACCATCCAAAGCAAGCTTCTCACACCTATGAACCGGGCATCCATTCCCCTCCTCATCACATGCCCGAACCATCTCAATCGGACTTCTCGCATCTTGAGATTCATTAATCACATCACACATAACCTCAAGTGGTGGGCAAGTTTTACACATAAGTTGGTCAACACACTTTTCACACGATGATGTACTTTCATTTAACACAATAGCTTCAATACTAGATGGACACAAATTGATCTTGCAAGAAAAGTCAATTCGGTTATCTATAGGATCAACTAGTGTATCCACTCGCACAACATGTACATCATCCACAAATGGCAAAGAATCAATATACTCATATGTAGGTAAGCTACTACTCACACTCAATGCTTATTAATGACACGATCACCATTCACATGCACAAAAATGTAAGTGTTATCTATTTTACCTTGAAGTTCATGAGTATGTTCGTCTTTACCTTGGTGTGAAGGTCCTCAAACTTGGGAAGCAACTTCCTTCGATAATCTCTCATCGTAAGTTGTTTGGATAAGAGTAATTGGATTTTGTGGGAAAATCTTAGGTAACAATTGGCATAGCCTTTCAACGTGTCATTTCATATCTTCAAGATCGTCATTGATGTGATCAAACGTGGCATCTATATTAGTGGCAGCCATGGTACCTGAAGCAAAATACAACAACAAAGAACAAGACAACAAATAAGATTAGTAGTAAAAGCTCCTTACCAATACTCGTATACACTTACCTTTGTGATTCTCATAATTGGAGCGGCGAATATTGAAAATTTCTTATACTCCTGTAGTCAATAAGATGTCAATTCTTCTTGGAGATTGGAATAGATTATTGTTTGATTGACTCAAGACACAAAATAAAATTTACTTACAAACTTTAAACAAAGAAGTTACGATGAGATAAAGACGAGAAAAGCACATAACAAACGCCAAACACGAATGAACGAACACAAATACTAACTAATAATTTAGTAGATGAGTACTAGTTTGCCAATTAGTATTGAAACCAACAAAATTGAAACTAAGGAACAACAAAAGAAAACTTTAAAATCTGAAATTTGAGCCAAAATTCAATGCATGAACAGTAACTTCATGACGTGGCAACCACGTATTGATTGTGGTTTCTACAATTTTTATTTTCCAAAGTCCAAGTCTTGATCAATTTTAATTTGGATTGGTGAAATTTATTTTAAGGAGGGAAGAATAAGTCTTGAAGCCTTTTTTCAAGTTTTAAATTAC
>NW_025831532.1:0-2000 GCF_002878395.1 Capsicum annuum | reverse complement strand
CATTCAGGATGCATAATTTAAAATATAGATTCCAAAACCCCTTTATATTTTATGCTTGATAAATTTTATATCATATTTAAGTTTTTCAACAAGACCATGAATTTTTAGGATAAACCCTATTCACCTTAGTTGCGAAGAATTCATGTAGAAGTTTCAAAAAGATTGGACCTTTAAGCTTGACTACTCAAACCCTAGTTATTTTCTCCTTTTGTGTTCCTGAAGGATGAACTAGGGATCCTAAAATATTTTACACATTACTAATAAGCCTAAATTTGTTAAAGGATGATTAGGGATGGTTTTGCAGTGTGAAAGGACTTAGTTGCCCTTAAAATAACTTTAAAATTATGAATTTACGTCGTTGGGCCATAAGGTATGTGTTTCATTGCCCATCGCCTAAGCTAGGCTGGGCGGTGCCTTGACAATCACCTCAGTTAGGCTGGTAGGTGCCTAACCCAATTCCTAAGCTAGGTTGGGTGGTTCCTAACTTATGGCAAAACCATTCCAGTGGACTTAGGTATTTTTTTAGGTGGCGCACTCTACTTTGCAAAGTCATAACTTTGTGCTTGGTAATCGGATTTAGGAGAAATTGGTATTATTAGAAAGCTACTTCAAAGACCTTTCATTTGATATATAGTAGGACCTCTAATTATAGACATACAAAAATTTATAGATGATTCAAGTTAACTCAAGTTAAATCATCTACTAAAACTTAATCGATAAAATGATCTCAATTCATGATCAACCAGATTCCCATACTACAAAATTGATCAAAAAACTATATTTGCATCGAATTTATGGCTTTTGGAACCTTTACGCGAAGGAAATGACGATTTACGTTCTAGCCCAAAATTTGGGGTGTTAAAGCTAAGCTGTAGATTATTGTCTAAAGTTTTCAGTTGGTTAGACCCCCTTATTTTGGAAGGTCTTGGGTATTTGAAATTACTATCTTGTTTGTTTCATGGTCCGACTGGGGCCCTTGTCCCAGTTTTTAGACGTATATTGACTCTTGTATTTGTTAGAGATTTTGCAGACTAGTGTCATGTGTTTTAAATGTTAAGAACTTCTTTTGAAATTGTTCATTTTACTTAAGATATTGATCATGTTTTGGTATGATAATTTCCATATTTTATTAATTGTGTGAACATTATACATGATTTCCAAATAGAGAGGGGCACATGAGCCTTCATGTTTTGGGATGTCCGTCATGGCCAGGGCCTCAGTTTGGGTCTTGAAACACTTGGTATCAGATCATAGTTCATGGTCCTAGGGTGTCTGTGAATTCATGTATAGTAGAGTCTTACTTAAGGGTGTGTTGTGTACCAAACTTATAATCAGGAGGCTATCGAGCATTTAAGAGTTGTTTCTTCTTCTTTCATACTCTAGTTCATGATATAGTGTCTTCCATAAGAAAGTTATCCAAAATTCCTTCCTTGTTCTAATTTCATGGGGCATGCCTCATTATCAAGGTGATACAAGTCTAAGAGTATAGCTCCCCCAGCTATGTGGTTCTCTTTGATTGTGTTATTCATAAAGGTATGAGATAGCACAAGGACTTGAGAGGAGTCCATTAGTGCTTCATGGCATATTAATTCGAGTTTATACCTTTATATTGATGAAATCATGCTTTCTAGCCTAAGGTATGAAATGTATTTAGTCCCCTTTCAAAATTCTTATTGCAGATGTCATGCTTTAAGGTAATGATGTGTAGCAGAATGTTGCAACTATATTTCCACTTGAGTAGTAGTATATCTTAGAGTGTCATGACCTATTGGTAGTGAAATGGTCAAGAAGTTGGTTATGTGAAGTCACAAGGTTAGAAGTCAGAGTGAGGGTGACTTTTGCGTAAATAAATAGTTTTAGTTGAATATTCGTGGATTGAGGAGTGGGTTGCCATTTTACAGTATAGATTGATGTGGTAGCAATGATTGTAGACAACATCGTTGTCTTAAATGAAGTGGTTGGCTAAGATTATTATTTGTTGAAAATAGGGAAGAATATCA
>NW_025831531.1:0-2838 GCF_002878395.1 Capsicum annuum | reverse complement strand
GTGGAAAATTCAATAAGCTTTCCATCGATATAAAATTCGCCCAAATCTGACACTCGGGCGAAGAGTTAGAGCCTTTTTAGTGAGACAGTGTATCACCTGAGCCTCCAGCGCGTCATGGAGATAGATCAAGTGGAAATTGTCAATTTCTAGTGTTGCTTCGTGATAGTGGCGCATCGCGCCAAACTTCCAGGTCGCAGACAAGGTAGCAACGGGATAGCTCCGCGTCACGCCCCCGTGCAATTTCCCATTTGTCATTTTCCAGTGACTTGACGTGATAGTGGCGCATCGCGCCAAGGATGAAAATCAAAAAATTTTCTCAGAAATTAAAGACGTGTCCTAGGGTTAAAAGAGTCAATTTCCCCACCCTATAAAGCCTTATAACACGAGATTTGGCCATAATTCAGCAACTTATACTCAATTACTCTAAAAAAATCTCAAGAACAAGCCCTAGGGTTTTCATAGAAGGTTCAATTCCAAGGGAATTCATCATCAAATTTCAAGAATCTCTCCGTCAATCTTCACGAAATCACGAACTAAGGTATGCGTAGTGTTCATCTATGGATCCCTTTCATTCGTGGAGTCCAAGAATCATGTTTAAAATAACCTATTGTGATTTTCTTGTTATGATTTGATCATGTTCATGTTGATAGTTGTTATTTATGTTTTAAGACGGTGTCTTGATGACTTTCCATGAAGTATGTGAGTTTGTTGATTGAAACCCTATGGGTTTGGGTAGTTTTAGATTCTTAAATTGATGATTTCACCTATGCTATAAAGTGTGCATGTAAGGTGTTTGATAAAATACCTAGAATGATAGAATCACGTTCCTTATGACTCAATAGTATCTAAATGACAAGTCCATGCTAACCCTTATGATGCAACACAATTTTCATGCTCTTGTTGTGTATCGACTGTTGTGTTATGCAATGTTCATGATATTGAAATCATGCAAGTATGTACATGTTATATGCATTTCCTTCCATGATCAAGACTATGATAACCATGTGAAGCATGAAATCCCTTATTTATGACATTATGAATTATGGACTCTATTCCTATGATCAAGAAGTATTATGGATTGTTGGTGTTGGTCGTGTATTCAGGAATGTCATGCCTTGTCAGTTTCCTTCTATCGAGTCCTGGGGGTACTTGTGCCCAAAAAATATAGTTGTGTGCCTAGAGCCATGTCATGTTTTCACGATACTCTCAGTCAAGCCATGTTCCATAGAAGTCAGTCAGTCATGTGACTCAGAAAATCTCAAAAATCTGATGAACTCAGTACTTAGTACTCAGTAAGATCAGTAATCTCAAGAACTCAGTCAGTTATCAGATATCAATAGTATTCTATTAGTCGATAAAATTCAGTAAACTCAGTCCATGTATAGTCAGTCAATCATGTTCGGTCTCTTCAGATGGGAGTAGAAATTAACACCGAGTGAAGGGTGGAAACACACACTGTCAAATGAGGGTGTGATTCTTAGTAGTCATCCTTGTGTTCTAGAACTATGTAGCCAGCATAGGTTGAGACATCAACACTGTCAAATGAGGGTTGATGAGGTGGATAAGCAATGTTAGATGAGGGCCCCATCGTTCTCTTTTGGGGATACTGTCAGATGAGGGTACCCACAGTTATCTTTACCAGTGGCGTGGTATTGACACCCTTCTAATCAGTGCACAAATTGGACCCCAGCTCAGCTGTTCTAATGCATTTGGGGCATGTCAGTTAAATAACTCTTCCCACAGTTTCAGTATCAGTCTCAGTAAAAGAACTCAGATAGTTCTTCAGATTTCAGGACTGTCAAATACAGTCAGCTCAGTCACAGTATGGAACTCAGATAGTTCCATCAGATTTAGGACTGTCAGACACAGTTACTCATGTTATCAGTTATTTCAGCTATCAAAACTCCAGTATCAGTCATGCTAGATATCAGTAAATTCATGTCATCAATATATAGATTCAGTTATCATATTCTCACGATCTCAGTTACTATGTATTTATGTGTGCACTCACACGTTCATATTAGTCAGTCAGTTATTATCATTCATACATGTAAGCCCCATGTATTCATTCTACCTTACACGTATACTCAGTACATTCTTTTGTACTGACGCATTTGCGCTATGGTGTTTTCTTTTGATGTTACACCATAGGTTCAAAGACACGACTCCCAAATCATCATCAGCAGTAGCATTCCAAGGTCCAGAGTTTTAGCAGTAAGTCTTCATTCTCTGAGGACGTGATCTTATTTTATCATATTAGTTTAGTTTTCGATTGACGGAGTTAGTTGGGGACATGTCCCATCAACTCCTTAATCAGACAGTTAGAGGCTTTCAGATGACTATAGTATTTTTCATATTTTTTAGACTTCAGTATTTCAGTTTTGTTTTGGTATCGAGATACCACTCTATGTCAGATGTTATTGTTATTATTTAGTTATGTTCAGTATTGAACCTTACGGCCTCTCAGTGCATGTTTCTGCATTTTCATGTCATATTATGCAGTGTACAGGTACAAATATCAGTCATGGGTTAGCTTGTGGTCCTTCGGGGTCATGAGCACCGTATGGCATTTCGGTTCAGATAATCGGGGCGTTACAGAGATGTGCTTCCAAAGGTATTTACATGTTTAGATATGCGCAACATTATGCCGAGATACATATTTCTACTTGATACTTTTTCAAAATCTTGTATCTTTAGTGTTGTGTTTATGTATTAACCAGATATACTTTTTCTTTTGTAAAACATCAGATACATTTTATATATTTTGTATCTATAGTTATGTTTAATGTAGGTGTATGTATCTATGAAAATTTTATACAATTTGTATCTATGGTTGTG
>NW_025831530.1:0-1135 GCF_002878395.1 Capsicum annuum | reverse complement strand
AACATTAAGGAAGACATATGAAGAAGAATTTGATATAAAGACATATGATATTATTTTTTTAAATTTTTTTTAAGAAAGACAGTTACCGAAATAAATAGCTTTTTTATTTCTTTTTTAATTAGTTATATTTAGTTTTGTTATGTATTTTGTTGTGACACATCAGATAGAAATTAAGATATATTGAAATGACAATGCTATTAAATAGTATATTAGTAGTTCTCTCATAGTAAATGATTGAAAAGAGATTCATTCTTATAGAATGTATCTCCCATAAATTTATAGATACAAGTTTACAAAATTTGTCTTAATTATAAAATATAATTTATCAATATTATTAAGATTTAGTAATATAAGTTTTGCTTTAGTTTGTTATGCAAGTTAGAGTCAAACATGTATTCCGATTAACAAAAAACGGTTATAGATATATAAAAATATAAAAATTTGTTGATTACTATCATTATATATTAAAATATGATTTCTTGTAATAGATACATACAAATGGAATACATATTGTTCAAAATAAAATAAAATGAAATATATGTTAGAGCAGACAACTGTAATTAGTGGTGTACAGACCAAATCATCAAATCAAATCGAACCGACGAACCAAATCAAACCGATAAAAAAAACCAACTTATGATTTGGTTCGACGTTAGAAAAAAAAAAACGACTATTCTTGATTTGGTTTGGTTTGGTGTTAACAAAAAAAAAAGTCAAATCGAACCCAAATCAAACCGACATAATATATATATATATAATATTCGAACTTTTTTATACATAAAATATCAATTATAATCTATTTTTTAAATACTTTTTCAACTAATTTTAGTAATTTTTAATAATTTGAAAGTAGATGTAGATATATTTTTAGATCTTGACCTTTAAATTATAATATTTATTCATTAATTGCTAATTAAATAATCGAAAATCTAATATAAACTTAAAATATAAGTTTTTCACTTTTCATCTCACTTTTTAATTTCGAGAGAGTTTTTTGCTCTCATCTTTTCATAATTATAATTTTTTATTAGCACATGAGTGAAAACATATTTGATCTAGTATCCGATCACAGTATAATTTTACAACCTCACGCAAGACCAATTTCATGTAAGAGTCGATAAGACTTGATATGTCC
>NW_025831529.1:0-1144 GCF_002878395.1 Capsicum annuum | reverse complement strand
GATTCTCTGAAATGCCCATGTTCTAGTGGAATACACTTGGGATAGTCAATAAAATCAATTGTGTCATATTCCAAGACATTATCGTTAATACTAGAATCCTGTTGTAAGACTTCTACAAAGATGTGAGCTCTGCCAGGCATGCCATCTTCTAGGCCTTGAACAATTTATGCAAGAAAAGATCTGTACTAAAGCAGATTATTGCGAACTACCCAGTTCTTGATCATTATTATAGTGGGAATAGTCTTTTTATGAAGTCCCATTTAAGTTGACAGATGGGGTCCTAGCGAAAGCTGTTGTTCAGGAGATTCAAACTACCCAGGCCTTTAGACGACGAGACTAAGGTAGTTGATCAAACTGAGTATTTCAAACAAAGGAGCCTAGAAGACTATAAGAAAAAGACTGATAGCTGCTTCATCTATAGAAATCCTGGTTACTTTGCAAAGAACTGTCCTCAACTCAAGAAGCTGAAAGACATTGTCCATCCTTTCGAAGAAATAGCTAATCATGCTGGAATCTATCTTGACAAAGAGGACGACCTTGAATCGATCTTTTTGCTAGATGAAGAACCGACGGAGGACACCATCTTCTCCATAGATGTTTATGAAGTATTAGTAGATATTAATATTGTTGATCTCTACCTGATATCCATCACTGGAGAAGATAACTAAAAATTGGTCAGTCAGTCCGTCATGCTCAACACATCAGGAATATTATATTCCAAAAAATCTAATTTGTCTCTAGATCTATTCAATATATATGGATACTTTAGATCTATCTATCCTTCGAGAAATCCAAACTTTCAAAAAGTTTTAAGAATCCAACAGGTATAGAAAATCCATATTAAAGCCATTTGGAGAACATCCGAGATATCTCTTCTGTTATGTTTTCATTATACTAGCCGATGATTCTCAGCAAAAACTACTATCTTTGTTCTAGTACAATTCCTATCAGTACTATATTGTCATGGAGTTCAAGTGTTATGCCTTCAGGTATTATGATCAAATCCAACTAGATTCCAAAAAATTCATGTCGTGGTTTAAGCCAAGACTATACTGGATTTGATTCTTTAGAGATTCTTGTAATACAACGGCCTTTATGTTTTATCATCTAGTAGGAATCACAGGCCATGAAGTTTGAGCTCAGT
>NW_025831528.1:0-1187 GCF_002878395.1 Capsicum annuum | reverse complement strand
AAAGAAATTAATACTTGTAATTTCTAATCGGAAAAGGGTCAAAAATACTTTTGAACTATCTGAAATAGCTCAAAAATGTCCCTCGTTAAATTTTTGGCTCAAAAATACCCTTCCGTTAAATATTTGACTCAAAATACCCCTCCCTCTAGCGGAATTCGAAAAAGGATCAAAAATACCCTAAACTATCTGAAATGACTCAAAAATATCCTCTGTTAAATATTTGGCTCAAAAATACCCCTTCCTTTAACGAAATTCCACCAAGCATGCCACCTAGATAAAAAAAAACCACGTGACTATGCCACGTTACAATCTACATATAAAATGTTAGTATTTTTTAATTATATGACATTCTTTCTTTTTTATTTTTATTTTTTTCAAAGCAGTGAAACGGAAAAATAAAAAAACCACTCTTTTGCTAATTACTTCATTAGTGTTTTAAAAGTTCTAGATTTCACCTTTTATTAGTGTTTTAAAAGTTCTAAATTTCATCTTGTTATTGTCGTTTGAGATGATGGGCAACTTGATCTTGATTTGATGTTAACTCGGAGGAGGAGCTAGAATTTTAATTTTTAAGCTAACAAATGTTGATGTACAAATAATTGAGTTGAATTTACTACATGCAAATTCTTTTTCAAAATAAATGAATCCCTTTTAACACTTGTTTAATAATTCGAAATGAATTCATTTTTCTAAATTCAGTTTTGATGAATAATCTTATTATTTTTAGAACAAGTTTGAAAAGAAGTAAAATGACACTTAATATTGATAAATTATTCTTTAATTATGTCATTCATTAACTTTTTGAAGATGTGTGCCACATTCAAAAATTCATTAATTTTAGATTAGAGGAGGTATTTATTAAATCATTTTTACATAAACATTTTGAGTAAAAGCTAGCAAAGCCAAACACATCTTTTGAGTAACTAATTTGAAGTTTAGTTTGAAATTTGTTACTTTTACGAGTAAATCTTAATTTTAACTCTTATACTGGCCTAATAATTAATGGATTTATCAGTTTAATAAGACTCTTTTGTTGGGTTTCACAATTTTAAACATATTAACAGGGAAAAACTTATTTTTTAGATGATCAAAGGAATTTGATAATAGCGATGTTACATTAAATAAATTTTTTCAAAAAATATATTATGTAACCACCGTTTGTCTACTTTGATTAAAAATTAAAAAGC
>NW_025831527.1:0-3809 GCF_002878395.1 Capsicum annuum | reverse complement strand
AAATTGACAATTTAAACCATTAATATGCATAATAGTATTACAACTCAAAGCTTGGGTAAGACATAGTTTCATAAAAAAACTCACAATATAATAACATGATGTGAATTCTCCATGAATTTACGAAATACTTTATGAAAATATGTAACTTTTGGGCACAAGAACAAAAGGGTGTTCTTGTTCAAAACCACATACCTAAAACTTGGAGCTTTTGGATGACTTCAAAAATTTTGGAAGGTTATTCACAAACTATTGGGTGTCCCTCGTAGCGCTCTTAACGAGGAATTCAAATATGCAAGAATTATCGAATTCTCACGGTTGAATCTCTAGATAATTGTATTTTTATGTTGAAACCCTAACCTTGTGGTTGAAGGTGTGCAGAGAATTTTGAGATGTTTCACTAAAGAGAATGGAATATAATATGCTCCTTGAGGGTTATAAGTCATGGTAAGTGAAGGGAAAAGACCAAAATACGCTTACTAAACCGTTTCCCAGTTGCTGAAAATCTAAGGCTGACGACATTTGTGATAGGCCATCAGACTTGTGATAAGTCATCACAAATGTCATCACTAGGGGGATGAAATTGATAGATTTCTGCCTAAGGCTGGCGACATTCGTGATAAATTGTCACACTTGTGATAACTTATCAAAAATGTTGTCACTGGGGGCTGGATTCTGCCAAGGCTGACGACATTAGTGATAAGTCATCACACTTGTGATAACTTATTAGAAATATTGTCAATGGGGGATGGATTCTATCTAAGGCTGACGACATTTATGATAAGTCATTACACTTGTGATAAGTTATCACGAATGTCGTCACTCAGTTTTCCAAGCTGACATGCTGGAGTAAAATGGGACTAACTTTTTGCTCCGGTATCAGATTTACGCAAAATTGGTATTGTTGGAAATATAATTCGATTATATATCTATTTGTGGGTTATGAGATCAGAAATTTATAGTATAACTATAGATATACCCGTTTGAAGTTGACTATACTAATATCCTTCTCAAGAATTCAATCGGTAAGGAATGTTTTGATTCGTCTAATAGCTAGGACACTTTTAAGGCCTTAATACTCATCCAGATAGATCATGTAACTACCAAATAACTAACTTTATTTCTAAAGAGCTTGAAGCAAGGTTCTACTATTAGTTGAAATTCTTGGGGTATTACAGTTCCTTAGTCTGCGAACCTGAAAATCGATAATTTTGATAAGGATTTCCTCATAAGAGAGGCTTTTCTGGACATCGATGCCCTCTATTGGGACTACAACTGTTGGGTCACCTATGCACTTCTTTATCAAGGAGACATAAAACATTGGGTGCACTGAAGCTAAGTTTGAAGGCAACTCAAGCTCGTAAGCTACCTTTCTGAAATGGTTGAGAATTCGATAAGGACCTATATATTGAGGACTGAGTTTCCCCTTCTTGCCAAACCTATTCACTCCTATCATATGAGAGATTTTAAAATACATATAATCACCAATATCAAACTCGATATCTTTTCTTCGCATATCTACACATGATTTCTGTCGGCTCTGAGCTGTCTTAAGCCTTTCCCTGATCGACTGAAATTTTTCTAAGGCATCAAATGCCAAGTCAGGGCCTACCACTGTAGCCTCACCCACTTCAAACCAACCAATGAGAGATCTACATCTTCTCCTATAGAGCACCTCAAACGGAGCCATCTGAATGCTGGAATGATAACTGTTATTATATGTGAACTCAATCAAGGAAAATTGGTCATCCCAACTACCCTTAAAATCAATGGCACACGCCCTTAACATATCTTTCAAAGTTTGAATGGTCCTTTCTGATTGACCATCTGTCTGAGGGTGGAAGGCTATACTGAGGTAAACTTAGGTACCTAGACCATTTTGGAATGCTTTCCAAAAATGAGAGGTAAACTGGGTACCTCTATCTGAGATAATAGATACTAGGACTTTGTGTAACCTAACCAACTCTCTAATATAGAGTTTGGCATAGTTCTCGGTTAAATAGGAAGTATGAACTGGCAAGAAGTAAGCTGATTTAGTCATCCTATCTATAATGACCCAAATCGAATCATGCTGATGGAGAGTACGAGGCAAACCCATTATAAAATCTATGTTCACTTCTTCCCACTTTCATGTGGGAATACTAAACTACTGCATAGATCCACTGGGCTTCTGATGCTCAGTCTTAACCTGCTAACATGTAGAGCACTTAGCCACGAACTCTGCAATATCTCTTTTCATCCTACTACATCAGTAGACCTCCCGCAAATTGCAGTACATGTTGGTGGTCCTTGGATAAATAGAGTAACGCGCACCATGCACATTTGAAATAATTCATAGCCTAAAGTCATCTACACCTGCCACACATAACTGACCCTGGCAATGCAACATACCATCTCTCCTTTGGGAGAAAACCTTTACTTTCTGATCTCTGACTGACTCTTTCGACTTTACTAAACTGGGATCTCTATCCTGCCTTTCCTTTACTTCGGAAACTAGAGATGATTCTGAACTATTCTACACCCACAGAATACCTTCTGCTGAATTGACTAAGTGGACACCTAATCGTGCAAGCTGATGAACTTCCTAAACTAATTTCTTCTTACCATCCTCCACATAAGCAACACTACCCATAGATATCCTACTGAGAGCTTCAACTACTACATTGGCCTTGCCTGGATGATATAGGATGCTCATGTCATAGTCTTTCAACAACTCTAACCACCTTCTCTAAGGTAGGTTTAGATCTTTCTGAGAAAACACATACTGTAGGCTTTTATGGTCTATGAACACATCTACATGTACCACATACAAATAATGCCTCTAAAACTCTAAGGCAAATACAACAGCTACTAACACAAGATCATAAGTGGGGTAATTCATTTTATGAGGCTTAAGTCGACTAGAGGCATAGGCTATGACCTTACCTTTGTACATCAAAACATACCCCAAACCAACTCTGGAAGCATCACAATATGCCATGAACCCATCTGAGCCATCTGGTAAAGTCAAAACTGGGGCTGTAGTGAGTCGATTCTTCAACTTCTAAAAACTGTACTCTAAAGAATCTGACCACTGGAACTTAACTTTCTTCTGAGTCAATTTGACATGAGGTATGAAATGGACGCAAATCCTTCAACAAACCATCAGTAATATCCATCCAAAACCAAGAAATTCCTGATATCTGATGGAGAGATGGGTCTAGGCCAGTTTCTCACTGCTTCGATATTTTGAGAATCAACTTTAATGCCATCACTGGAAACTATATGACCAAGGAAAGCTACTGACCTTAGCCAAAATTCGTACTTACTGAATTTGGAAAATAACTGATGGGTTCTGAGAGTTTGTAACACTATTCTGAGATGGTATGCATGATTATGTTCACAACGGTAGTAGACAAGAATGTCATTAATAAAGACTATGATGAACATGTCCAAGTACTGCTTGAACACGCGATTCATTAAGTCCATAAAGGCTGCTGGAGTATTGGTAAGACCAAATGACATGACTAAGAATTCAAAGTAACCATACCAAGTTTTGAAAGCTGTTTTTAGAATGTCACATTCTCTGACTCTGAGCTAATGATAGCCTGATCTGAGGTCTATCTTAGAAAAGTAACTGGCACCCTGAGGTAGGTCAAACAAGTCATCAATTCTGGGAAGTGGATACTTATTCTTGACCGTGACTTTATTTAGCTGAAGATAGTCTATACACATTCTAAGATAACCGTTTTTCTTATATATGAATAGAATTGGTACACCCCAAGAGGATATGCTGGGTCTGATGAATCCCTTATCTAGGAGATCCTTCAACT
>NW_025831526.1:0-3847 GCF_002878395.1 Capsicum annuum | reverse complement strand
GTCCTCAATGGCAAGAAGTGAGCAGACTTGGTCATTCTATCCACAATAAACCAAATAGAATCACACAAATTCTGAGATCGGGGAACACTGATAACAAAATCCATATTAAATTTCTCTCACTTTCATTCGAGCAACTCAATATCTTTGTACAAACCCCGAGTCTCATGTGCTAAACTTTCACTTGTTGAAACATTATACACTAAGCCACAAAGCTAGCCATATCTTGCCTTATATTATTCCACCAACAGAACACCCTAAGTTCCTGATATATCTTCATAGAACTGAGAGGAATTGCATACTGAGATCCATGAGCCCCAGTCATAATCCATTCCCTCAATCTATCGACATTGGGAATGTATTGCCTACCTTTGTACCTCAAGATACAATCACCACCAATCACAAAATTGACAACCTTTTGTTGACCCACATAACTCTTAATCTTTATTAAATCAGGATCCAACATTTTCTGTTACTTTATCTCAACAACAAGAGACTACTATGATACTTAATGCATAAATACACCACCATTCTCAGAGTTCCGGAGACAAACTACAAGTTTAGCAAAATGATTAATGTCCTTCACCAACTCCCACTTATCCTCATCCACATAAGCTAAAATTCCTATGGATAACCTACTAGAGCATCAACAACTACCTTAAATTTACCTAGATTGTAATGGAGACTCATATCGCAGTCCTTTAGAAACTTAAGCCATCTCCTTTGTGTAAGATTCAACTCCTTCTATGTTAAGACATACTAAAGACTCTTATGATAAAAAAGATGTCAACATGAACACCATAGAGAAATTGTCACCAACTCTTTAATGTAAATACCTCGACTAACAACTCCAAATCATAAGTAGGGCAATTCTTTTTATGAACCTTCAATTAACTAGAAGCATAGTCCACCACCCGACCATGTTTTATTAATACATAACCAAGACTAGTGCGAGAAGCATCACAATATAACCAAAAAACACCAATACTCTCGAGCAAGGTCAAAACTAGAGCCAAAGTCAATTTATCTTTCAACTTCTGAAAACTACCCTCACACGCATTCGACCATAAAAATATGACCTTTTTTGGGTCAACTTAGTCAATGGAGCATCTATTGTTGAAAAGCTTTCCATAAATCTTCAATAGTAATAGTCTAGACTTAAGAAAATCTGAATATCGATTGGAGTCGCAGGTCTAGGCCACTTCATAACCACCACAACCTTTTGTAGATCTACTATGATCCTTTCTCTAGCAATAACATGACCAAGAAATGTCACAACCTTAAACAAAAACTCATATTTGGAGAATTTCGCATACAAACGATGATCATTCAAGGTTTGCAACATAGCACGGTGGTGATCGACATGATCCACCTTACTTTTATAATAGACCAAGATATCATCAATGATGACAATGACAAATAAGTCAAAGAACGGACAAAAATCCTTTTTATCAAATCCATGAATGTCGCTGGGGCATTGGTCAACCCAAAAATCATAATGAGGAACTTATAGTGACTACACTGAGTCCTAAAGGCAATCTTACGGATATCTATTTCCCTAATCTTATGTTGATTATAACTCGACCTAAGATCAATCTTAGAGAAATACTTTAGAAATGATGTTAATTCTTTATGGTCACCTTGTTCAACTAACTATAATCAATGCACATTCGAAGAGAACCATCCTTCTTATGCAAAAAAAACACAGAGGCGCCCTAAGGAAACACTCTACGATGGATGAAACCTTTATTTATTAGATCTTTTAATTGCTCATTAAGCTCCTTTAACTCCATTGGTGCCATTCTATATGGAGGGATAGCAATTGGATGAGTGTTTGGAACTACATCAATCCCTAAGTCAATTTCCCTATCGAGAGGAATACTTGGAAGGTCATCGGGAAAGGACTCGAGTAACTCATTACCCAAGGGTATATATTCTAGAGAAGTACCTTCCGAGTTAGAATCTTTAACTCAAGCCAAATGATACAAACACCCTTTAGAAATTAACTTTTGGGCTCTAAGATATGAGATGAACCTCCCCTTAGGCACTAAAGAACCCCCTTCCCATACAATAACCGACTCATTAGGGAATTTAAAAATGACCTTATGGGTCTGACAATGTAAGGAAGCATACCATAAATGCCACTAATCAATTCCCAGAATAGCATCAAAATCAACCATGTCCAACTCTATCAAGTCTACAAGTGTTTCTCCACCACTAACATGTACAACAGACCCTCTATAAACTCTTTTAACAACCATATAGTCTCCTACCAGGGTAGAAATAGAAAAAAAACTGACAGATACTTAAGACCAAAACAAAAATGCACAACCATAAATGGGGTCACATAAGAGAGAGTGGATCCTTGATCAAGTAAATGATACACATCATGAGATAAAAGTTTCAACATACCCGCAACAATATTCTGAGATGCCTCAGACTTCTGGAGAGTAGGAAGTGCATACAAGCGATTTCGACTAGTGTCGATACCAGAAACATAAGTAAAAGTAGAAACAACACTTTTCAGTGAAGGAGCAAATAAAGTATAAATAGAGACCCTTTTGGCCCCATAAGCCACTAGAGAAGGGCAATCTCATTGGATATGCCTAATCTAACCATATCTATAAGATCTATTTCTCATTTTCTCACACAAACCATGATGATGCAGACTATAGAATCTTTAAAGATTGTAGGATGCAGCTGACTGAGCCCCACTAGACTGAGATTAGGCACATTGTACCCAAAACCTACCATCAAAATGAGATTGATGATCACCTGATACCTTCAGGTAAGGAGTACTAGCCGAAGGGAAAGAATGGAAAATCCTCCACTTCTTTCTTAGGCACTTATAACCATCTCTAATACTTTGCTCAAAAGGCATAAATTTCTTCCCTTGCCTTTCACTAAACTCAACCTATTTCTTTTTCTCTTCCTCCAATTGTTGCATATACACAACCAATCTAGAGATGTCTATGTCTTTTATCAAAAAAGTTGCCTTGCTCTTAAGGACCAACTCACGAGACAATCCCAAAGCAAACTTATACATTCTATCCCTCATGTTAGAAACCTTCTCAAGAGCATACCAAGACAACTGATGGAATTTCAAGGAATACGTCCTTTTATAAACATCCTACCTTTGCTCAAATTCACAAACTTTTCTGGTTTCTCTTCCCTCAAATCTTGAGAAAAGAAGTGGTCTAGGAAGGCACTGGAGAAATCCTCCCATACAGTAGAACTAGTATCCTTACCTCTTGACTATTTCCACTATTTGTACCATTTATAAAATACATCTTTCAATTGATAGAAATTAAACAAAACACCCATAACTTCTGAAGTATGTATAATACAAAAGATCTTCTCTATTTCATCAATGAAACTTTGAGGATCCTCCTCAACCCTTACACCCATAAACATAGGAGGGTGCAACCTCATGAATTGGCCAACCCTTGTAGAGGATTTACTACTAACCTTATGTGTTGACTTTTTTAGGTACAATGTCTAATCACTTTACTTATAACGATGAAGGAAAGAGTGAGGTGAAAAACATGAGTTCATATGCCAATGTATCAAGGCATGTGACCGAGGTTAATAGAAGGGTAGTTTAAATGAATGATTGATTTTGAGGTATGGAGAAAAACGTAAGGAGGATGGATAGTAGAAGTGAAATAGAAACCTCATAAAAGATTCCAACCTACACTATCCCTAACATAATCAAAACCAACCTACCAATAATCTATGTTCCAAATGAATCCAAGCTACATTAGATATTCCATGTGATATCCAAATACAGAATCATAACATCCACCAAAAAAGAGTTAATATTTATTGAAACTAAGCTAGAAGCCCAGAA
>NW_025831525.1:0-1437 GCF_002878395.1 Capsicum annuum | reverse complement strand
GATTTATATAATTATTTGCTAACTCAGTCAATATATTGCTAAGTCCAATAACTCTCTTGTTTCGATAGAAGTCTGGTATCTGATCTTTGGTTATCTCTTCTTGTTCTTATATTTCTTCAGGGATAATATAATCTCGTGTTATTCCTATCTTGACAACAATAATTGTCTATTTTATTTCATCAAATAATAGTTCTGCTGGTGCTGAGTAGAAACAAACATAGAATATTTGTCCCTTCGTAATTCTTTTATAATCCAAAAATATTTTGTGAATATCTGTAATTCTTGTTAACTCTTCTCTAGTAATTATGTGAACTGTAGATAATAGTCTATAATAGTAACATAAAGAAATTAAATTTGCGCTGGTGCCAGGCAAAGCAATAAGTTTGTTATAATTCTGATATTTTTGTGTAATATATCCTTGGTTTTGTTTTGCTAAATATTTACTATGGATAGGTTTTGTATTGAACAATTTTTTGTAAGGTATAAATATTATCAATATATGTATGAGTGATATGGTTATAAGTCTGCTTTTATTGATTGAGTGATTCGGAATATGTGTGTATTTGGGGAGGTATAGATGACTCTGATTTTTGTATATTTGGTGTATATGGTTTTGAGAATATCTGGTTGCGGTTATAATTCTTTTTCTTTGGTGGTTCAGGTTTATTTTAAGTGACTATATTCTTTACATTGGATACATCACTTGCGTCTGCAGCTGTGACTGTAATTTCGTTGGTAATTTGAGTTTTTAGGTGTTTCTTATCATCACCTTCTAGGTCTAATTTTTTAATGTGCTCTTCCTGCATAATATCTTTGCTAATAGCTTCTTGTTTTTTTATAGTGCTCAACCTGCACTTTTACATTTGTAACTTCAGTAGTTAATGTGATAACTCATTCTTGTAATAACTTCATTTGTTCAAACACTTGTAATATTAAGTCTGTTTGGGTATCTTTCACATCAGCTTCTTCCATTGGTAAATCAGTTTGAGTAGCTTTGTCTTGATATGTAATCTGCAATAACATTTTTGTCAGTCTTGATTACTTCAATTGTAAATGTAAAATTTAATCTATTTAATACTAATCTCTGAATTTTCTTCGTCGTAACTGAGTTTTGTATTTTTCTTGTTAACCACCATCCAACCTGGGTATTATCCGTTCTCACAATAAATTTATTATATACAATATATGGTTCAAATGCTAATAAATATTTATATAATGAACATAATTCTTTTCTATTTATTTCTCATTTTATTTCTGTTTCATTAAATGTACTTGAGTAATATCTACAATGATGTTCTATTTTTTCATTTTCGTATCTATATTTAAGTACTCCTCCATAACTATATTCACTTGCATCTGCTTCTACTATATATGTAAATTTTTTATTTTCATCTAAAAATTGTAATTTTGGTAATTCTTTACAAAGTATTTTTATTT
>NW_025831524.1:0-2227 GCF_002878395.1 Capsicum annuum | reverse complement strand
TTCAGACGAAAATAAAAAATTTATATATATAGTAGAAGCAGATGCTACTGAATATAGGTATGGAGGAGTATTTAAATATAGATATGAAGAAGAAAAATTAGAACATCATTGTAGATACTACTCAGGTACGTTAATGAACCAGAAATAAAATGAAAAATAAATAGAAAAGAATTATATTCATTATACAAATGTTTATTAGCATTTGAGCCATATATTGTATATAATAAGTTTATTGTACGAACAGATAATACACAGGTACACTTGTGATTAACAGAGAAAATACAAAATTCAGTTGCAATGAAAGAGATTCGGAGACTAGTATTAAATATATTAAATTTTACATTACAATTGAAGTAATTAGTACTAACAAAAATGTTATTGCAGATTACATATCAAGACAAAGCTACACAGACTGATATAATAGATGATGCTTTAGAAAAAAATACTCAAAACCCTAACTACGTTTTCAATGAAAGTGGACAGTATGGGTAATGAAATAGAAAAGCTAAAGACTAATGAAGTTAAACTGAAGTCTAATACTATGAATCAGCTAACTCAGTAGTGTGCAGAGCTATGTCGATCGGAAGACATCAAAATTCCAGAGCTAAAAGGAGACGTTGAGACACTCCATAAAACCCATAACGCTTGTCAATCTACAATTGCAGGTACAAGCAAAGGAGTTAGTGGACAAATATATCAGAACATGAACATAAATAAGATATTTGAAAAACTATTTATACCAAAAACATAAAAAGACCCCTTGTACATACCCCCACAAATTACCACATATCGAGAAAATTTAAACCACGATAAAAAAACCTATAACCACATAACCCGAGCATACATAGAAAATATCCACAAAATACAGATTTATCTAAACCTTAAGCCCAGAGCCACAGATATCCAAGAACCAAACACAAACTATATAACCCAAAAATTACAAGGTTACAACAAGTTAATCGCACTGCCGAATACCAACCCAAGCTTAGTTAAAACTTATTTTAGTTATGGATTATTAAATACCGTATATACCCATGAAGGAAATGAACTAACAGACATACCAGAATTATATAGAGCATTCACCACTTATAAAAGAATAGCCAAAGGAAATTATTTTTTATAAAGTTTTATACTGCACCAGCAGAGATATTATATGATGAGATCAAACCAGTTATACAAATTGTAAAAATAGGATTAACCAGAGATATAATTATACCAGAAGATACTGTCCAGCAGCCAGAGATACCTAAAATCGAGATACCTGATTTTTATGCAAATAAACGACTTATTGGAATATCTACAATTGTTCAAGAATTAGCAAATAATTATATCAATGAAAACCCTATATGGAGCTATTATTCAAGAGATCATCAAATAATTTATTCAAATTCAAGAGAGGTACGACAAACAGATATGGAAGATGCTAGACAATGGATTCTGACATTGCTCAACTCAGAGAAATAACCAATTGCAAGAGTAATTAGGAAGAAATTTATTTAACAAGAATTATTAACAAGATATTGCAAAATGATAGGGCATAAATATCCAGACCATCTATGTTCAAGATGTAATGGAGAAGATAATATTATCCCAGAAGTTCAACTGGAATAGAAGAAGGTAAGGACGACAGCTGGAAGATACACGATAAAAGATATAAAGACACGGATCAATAATGAAAGAGATAAAAGACAAGATATTAAAATGACATGTATAGTCTTGAATTTTTTTTTACGTAAATTGATTGTATAGTTTTTGACATTTTGGCTAAAGTGACATTATTATTTTTTTGTTTTTAGCCTTAAGAGTTTTACTTTTGTAAAGATAGGACCTAATTTTTATCTTATTATACTAGTCTAGTCCTTTTCTACTTTTGAAAAGCAAGACTTTTTTGTAAAAAGTAGTAATAGTATAGTTTACATGTAAAACGTGTAAAGTAGGAATAGTTCTTTTCCTCTTATAAATATGTAAGCCTTCGGCAAAGATAAATGCAAGATTTTCATGTGTTGAAAGCAAGCCTCCCTTCTTGTACACAAATTTTTTTTGAATATCTAATAGAAAAACAGATATATTTCTAAGGAAAAGTTATGGATAAACAAAGCCCAGAATTATCAAACCTACAATAACAGGTATATTTATTTACGATTATGAATAGCTAAATTCATAAATTCCTGACAATCATGATATGATAAAATAAGTTCATGTTAGTTACTTTATAGTAGAATTATTC
>NW_025831523.1:52770-65244 GCF_002878395.1 Capsicum annuum | reverse complement strand
CCCATTTTTCAGAAGGGTCCTGAATAGAATGTAAAATCGCATTTTTCAGGAGGGTCCTGAACAGATCATAAATTTCTATTTATAGGAGGGTCCTGAACATAAAGTAAAGTCCTATTTTCCAGGAGGGTCTTGGACAGAGAGTAAAGTCCCTTTTTCAAGAGGGTCCTAAACAGAAAGTAAATTCCCATTTTCTAGGAGGGTCCTGAACAGAATGTTAAATCCTATTTTTCAGGACCTATTTTTTAGGATGGTCCTGAACAGAAAGTAAAGTCCCATATTTAAAGAGGATCGTGAACAAAAAACAAAGTCTCATTTTTAAGGAGGATTTTGAACAGAAAACAAAGTCCCACTTTTTAGGAAGGTCCATAACAGAAATTGAAGTCCCATTTTTTGAAGGGTTTTTAATAGAAAGTAAGATCCCATTTTTCAAGAGGGTCCTGAACAAAAAGTAAAATCCCATTTTTCAGGAGGGTCTTGAAAAGAAAGTAAAATCCCATTTATTAGGATGTTCATGAACAGAAAGTGAAATCCTATTTTTTTGGAATGTCCTAAATAGTGAGTAAATCCCATTTTTAGGAGGGTCCTGAACAAAGAATAAAATACCATTTTACAGTAGAGTCCTGAACAAAAAAAAAGTCCCATTTTTAGGTAGTTCCTGAACAAAAGTAAAGTCCCATTTTTCAGGAGGGTCAAAAGCACAAAGTAAAATCCTATTTTTCAAGAGGGTACTGAACAGAAACTAAAATTCAATTTTTCAGGAGGGTCGTGTATAAAAAAGAAAAATCCCATTTTTCAGGAGGGTCCTGAACCAAAAGTAAAATCCTATTTTTCAGGAGTGTCCTGAATAAAAAGTAAAATCTCATTTTCCAGGAGGGTCCTGAACAGAAAATAAAGTCTCATTTTACCGGAGGGTCATGAACATCAAGTGATATCCCATATTTTAGAAGGGTCCTAAACAGAAGGTAAAATTCCATTATTCAGGAGGGTCCTGAACATTGTGAAAATTTGCATTTTCCAGGAGGGACCTAAATAGAACGTAATGTCCCATTTTTAAGGAGTGTCCCGAACATAAAGTAAAGTCTCATTTTTTAGGAGGGTCTTGGACACAAAGAAAAATTCTATTTTTCAGGAGGGTCCTGAACAGATATTAAATTTCTATTTATAGGAAGGTCCTGAAAATAATGTAAAGTCCCATTTTCCAGGAGTGTCCTGAACATAAAGTAAAGTCCCATTTTTTAGGAGGGTCCTGGACATAAAGTAAAGTCCCACTTTTCAGGAGGGTTCTAAACAGAAAGTAATCCTATTTTTAACGAGGATACTGAATAGAAAGTAAAATCTCAATTTTCCGGAGGGTCCTGAACATAGAGTGAAATTCCATTTTTATGGAGGGTACGAAATAGAAAGTAAAATCCAATTTTTCAGGAGGGTCCTGAATAAATAGTAAATTTCTATTTATTGGAGGGTCCTGAACATAAAGTAAAGTCCCATTTTCTAGGAGGATCCTGGACAGAAAGTAAAATCTCATTTTTTAGGAGGTCCTGAATAGAAAGTAAAATTCCTTTTATCAAGAGGAACCAAAACACAAGTAAAATTTTATTTTTCAGGAGGGTCCTGAACAGAAGGTAAAATCCTATTTTTTTAGGGGGCTCCTGAATAGAAGGTAAAATCCTATTTTACAGGATGGTCCTGAACAGAGGGTTAAATCCTATTTCAGGAGGGTCTTGAACAGAGGGTTAAATCCCATTTTTTAGGAGGGTCCTGAACAAAAAGTAATGTACCATTTTTTAGGAGAGTCCTGAACAAAAGTAGAGTCCCCTTTTCAGGTGGTTCCTGAACAAAAGTAAAGGTCCATTTTACAAGAGGGTCCAAAGCAGAAAGTAAAATCCCATTTTTCAAGGGGGTACTGAATAGAAACTAAAATTCTATTTTTCAAGAGGGTCCTATATAGAAAATAAAATCTCATTTTTCAGGAAGGTCCTAAACAAAAAGTAAAATCCTATTTTTCAGGAGTGTCCTGAATAGAAAGTAAAATCCCATTTTCCAGAAAGGTCCTGAACATAAAGTCTAATTTTTCAGGAGGGTCATGAACATAAAGTGATATCCCATTTTTCAGGAGGTTCCTTAACAGAAGGTAAAATTCCATTGTTCAGGAGGGTCCTGAACATAGTGTAAATTTGCATTTTCTAGGAGGGTCCTGAACAGAAAGTAATGTTCCGTTTTTAAGGAGTGTCCTGAACATAAAGTAAAGTCCTATTTTTTAGGAGGGTCCTGGACCTAAAGCAAAATCCCATTTTTCAGGAGGGTCCTAAACAAAGAGTAAAATTCCATTTTCAGGAGGTCCCTGAAGAGAACGTAAAGTCCCATTTTTCAGGAGGGTCCTAAACATTAAGTAAAGTCCCATTTTTCAGGAGGGTTCTGAAATGAAAGTAATCCTATTTTTAATGAGGATGCATAATAGAATGTAAAATCCTATTTTTCAGGAGGGTCTTGAACATAATGTGAAATCTCATTTTTAAGGAGGGTCCGAAATAGAAAGTAAAATCCCATTTTTCAGGAGGGTCCTGAACAGATAGTAAATTTCTATTTATAGAAGGATCCTGAACAGAAAGTGAAGTCCCATTTTTCATGAGGAACCTAAACACAAGTAAAATTTTAATTTTCAGGAGGGTCCTGAACAGAAGTTAAAATCCCATTTTTTTGGGGGCTCCTGAACAGAAGGTAAAATCCTATTTTACAAAATGTTCCTGAACAGAAGGTTTAATCCCATTTTTCAGGAGGGTCCTGAATAGAAAGTAACGTCCCATTTTTCAGGAGGGTCCTAAGCAGAAAGTAAATTCCCATTTTCCAGGAGGGTCCTGAACAGAATGTAAAATCCTATTTTTAAAAAAGGTCCTGAATAGAAAGTAAAGTCCCATTTTTCATGAGGACCCTGAATAAGAAATAAAGTCCCATTTTTTAGGAGAGTCCTGCACAGAAAACAAAGTCCTATTTTTCAGGAGGGTCCTGAACAGAAAGTAAAGTCCCATTTTTTGGAGGGTTTTGAATAGGAAGTAAAATCCCATTTTTCAGGAGGGTCCTGAACAGAAAGTAAAATTCTATTTTTTCAGGAAGGTTCTGAAAAGTAAGTAAAATCCCATTTATCAGGTAGGTCATGAACAGAAAGGGAAATCCAATTTTTTAGGAGTGTCCTGAACAGTAAGTAAAATCCCATTTTTCAGGAGGGTTCTGAAGAAAAAGTAATATACCATTTTTCAGGAGAATCCTGAACAAAAGTAAAGTCCCATTTTCAGGATAGTACTGAACAAAAATAAAGTCCCATTTTTAAGGAGGGTCCTGAATAGAAAGTAAAATCGCATTTTTCAGGAGGGTCCAGGATAGAAAATAAAATCCCATTTATCAGAAGGGTCCTGTATAGAAAGTAAAATCCCACTTTTTAGGAGGGTCCTGAACAAAAAGTAAAATCCCATTTTTAGGAGGGTCAAAAATAGACTGTAAATTTCTATTTATAGAAGGGACCTGAACAGAAAGTAAAGTCCCATTTTTCAGGAAGGTCTTGGACAAAGAGTAAAGTCCCATTTTTTAGAAGGATCCTGGACAGAAAGTAAAATTCCTTTTTTCAGGAGGGTCCTGAATAGATAGTAAAATCCCATTTTTGGAGCATTCAAAATAGGATGTAAATTCACATTTTTCAGGAGGGTCTTGAACAGAGGGTTAAATCCCATTTTTTAGGAGGGTCCTGAATAGAAAGTAAAATCCCATTTTTCAGGAGGGTCCTGAACAGAATGTAAAATCCTATTTTTCAAAAAAGGTCCTGAACAGAAAGTAAAGTCCAATTTTTCATGAGGATCCCGAATAAAAAATAAAGTCCTATTTTTCAGGAGAGTCCTGAACAGAAAACAAAGTCCCATTTTTCAGGAAGGTCCTGAACAAAAAGTAAAGTCCCATTTTTTGGAGGGTTTTGTATAGAAAGTAAAATCCCATTTTTCAAGAGGGTCCTGAACAGAAAGTAAAATCCCATTTTTTAGGAAGGTTTTGAAAAGAAACTAATGTCCCATTTATCAGGTGGGTCATGAATAGAAAGTGAAATCCAATTTTTTAGAAGTGTCCTGAACAGTTAGTAAAATCCCATTTTTCATGAGGGTTCTGAAGAAAAAGTGAAATACCATTTTTCAGGAGAGTCCTGAACAAAAGTACAGTCCCATTTTCAGGATGGTCCTGAACAAAAGTAAAGTCCCATTTTTAAGGAGGGTCCTGAATAGAAAGTAAAATCACATTTTTCAGGAGGGTTCAGTATAGAAAATAAAATCCCATTTATCAGGAGGGTCCTGTATAGACCATTTATCAGGAGGGTCCTGTATAGAAAGTAAAATCCCACTTTTCAGGAGGGTCTTGAACAAAAAGTAATATACTATTTTTGGGGAGAGTCCTGAATAAAATGTAAAATCCCATTTTTCAGGAGGGTCCTGAATAAAAAGTAAAATCTCATTTATCAGGTGGGTCATAAACAAAAAGTCAAATATCTAATTTTTTAGGAGTGTCTTGTACAGTAAGTAAAATCCCATTTTTCAGGAGAGTCCTGTATATAAAGTAAAATACCATTTTTCAGGAGAGTCCTGAACAGAAAGTAAAGTCCTATTTTTAGGAAGGTCCTGAATAAAAAGTAAAATCTCATTTTCCAGGAGGGTTCTGAACAGAGTAGATTCCATTTTTTCAGGAGGGTCTCGAACAGAAAGTAAAGTCTCATTTTTTAGGAGGGTCCTGAACATAAAGTGATATCCCATTTTTCAGGAGGGTCCTGATCAGATGGTATAATTTTATTTTTCAGGAGGTTCCTGAACATAATGTAAATTTCCATTTTCCAGGAGGGTGTTGAACAGAAAGTAAAGTCCCATTTTTCATGAGTGTCCTGAACATAAAGTAAAGTCCCATTTTTAAAGATGGTCCTGAACATAACGTAAAATCCTATTTTTCAAGAGAGTCCTGAATAGAAAGTAAAGTCCCATTTTTCTGGAGGGTCCAAAGTAGAAAGTAAATTCCCATTTTCCAAAAGAGTCCGCAACCAAATATAAAATCCTATTTTTCAGGTGGGTCCTGAACAAAAAGTAAAGTCTCATTATTCAAGAGGGTCCTGAACAGAAAATAAAGTCTAATTTTTTAGGAGAATCCTGAACAGAAAACAAAGTCTGACTTTTTAGGAGGGTCCTGAACCGAAAGTAAAGTCCTATTTTTTTGAGGGTTTTGAATAGAAAATAAAATCCCATTTTTCAAGAGGGTCCTGAACAGAAAGTAAAATCCCATTTTTCAGGAAGGTCCTGAAAAGAAAGTAAAATGCCATTAATCAGGAGGTTCATGAACAGAAAGTGAAATCTTATTTTCAGGAGTGTCCTAAACAGTAAGTAAATTCTATTTTTCAGGAGGTTCCAGAACAAAAAGTAAAATACCATTTTACAGGAGAGTCATAAATAAATGTAAAGTCACATTTTCAGGATGGTCCTAAAAAAAAGTAAAGTTCCATTTTTAAGAAGGGTCCTGAACAGAAAGTAAAATTGCATTTTTCAGGAGGGTCCAGGATAGAAAATAAAATTTCATTTATCAGAAGGGTCCTGAACATAGTAAATTCCCTTTTTTCACAAGGGTCCTGAACAAAAAGTAAAGTCTCATTTTTCAGGAGGGTCATGAACATAATGTGATACCCAATTTTTCAGGGGGGTCCTGAAGAAAAGGTAAAATTCTATTTTTCAAAAGGGTCCTGAACATAGTGTAAATTTGCATTTTCCAGGAGGCTCCTGAACAGAAAGTGAAGTCCCATTTTTCAAAAGTGTCCTAAACATAAAGTAAAATCTCATTTTTCAGGAGGGTCGTGAACAAAAAAGTAAAATCCTATTTTTAGGAGGGACCTGAACAGAAAGTAAAGTCCCATTTTTTAGGAGAGTTCTGAACAGAATGTAATCCTATGTTTAAGGAGGATGCTGAATAAAAAGTAATATCCTTTTTTTTAGGAGGGTCCTGAACATAGTGTGAAATCCTAATTTTCAAGAGGGTCCTGAATAGAAAGTAAAATCCCACTTTTCAGAAGGGTCTTTAATAGATAGTAAATTTCTATTTATAGGAGGGTCCTGAACAGAAGGTAAAGTCTCATTTTTTAGGAGGTTCCTGAGCAGAAAGTAAATTCCCATTTTCCAGGAGGGTCCCGAACAAAATGTAAAATTCAATTTTTTAGGACGGTGTTGAGCAGAAAGTAAAGTCCCATTTTTTATGAGGATCCTGAACAAAAAACAAAGTGCCATTTTTCAGGAGGATCCTGAACAGAAACCAAAGTCCCACTTTTTAGAAAGGTCCTGAACAGAATGTAAAGTCCCATTTTTTGTAGGGTTTTTAATAGAAAGTAAAATCCCATTTTTCAAGAGGGTCCTGAATAGAAAGTAAAATCCCATTTTTCATGAGGGTCCAAAAAAGAAAGTAAAATCCCATTTATCAGGGGATTCATGAACAGAAAGTGAATTCCTATTTTTCTGGAGTGTCCTAAACAGTGAGTAAATCTCATTTTTTAGGAGGATCCCGAAAAAAAAGTAACATACCATTTTGCAGAAGAGTCCTGAACAAAAGTAAAGTCACATTTTCAGGTGGTTCCTGAACAAAAGTAAAGTTCCATTTTTAGGAGGGTCCAAAGCACAAAGTAAAATCCCATTTTTCAAGATGGTACTGAACAGAAACTAAAATTCTATTTTTCAGGAGGGTCTTGCATATAAAGTAAAATCCAATTTTTCAGGAGGGTCCTGAACAAAAAGCAAAATCCTATTTTTCAGGAGTGTCCTGAATAGAAAGTAAAATCTCATTTTCCAGGAAGGTACTGAACAGAAAGTAAAGTCCAATTATTCAGGAGGGTCATGAACATAACATGATATCCTATTTTTTAGGAGGTTCCTGAACAGATGGTAAAATTACATTGTTCAGGAGGGTCCTAAACATAGTGTAAATTTGCATTTTCCAGGAGGGTCCTGAACAGAATGTAATGTCCCATTTTTAAGGAGTGTCCTCAACATAAAGTAAAGTCCCATTTTTTAGGAGGGTCCTGGACATAAATAAAATTTCTATTTTTCAGGAGGGTCCTGAACAAAATGTAAAATTCCATTTTGAGGAGTTCCCTGAACAGAAAGTAAAGTCCAATTTTTCAGGAGGGTCTTGAACATAAAGTAAAGTCCCATTTTTCAGGACGGTTCTGAACAGAAAGTAATCCTATTTTTAATGAGGATGCTGAATAGAAAGTAAAATCCCAATTTTCAGAAGGGTCCTGAACATAGAGTGAAATCCCATTTTTAAGTAGGGTCCAGAATAGAAAGTAAAATCTAATTTTTCAGGAGGGTCCTGAACAGATAGTAAATTTCTATTTATAGGAGGGTCCTAAACATAAAGTAAAGTCTCATTTTCCAGGAGGGTCTTGGACAGAATGTAATGTCCCGTTTTTGAGAAGGATCCTGGACAGAAAGTAAAATCCTAATTTTTAGGAGGGTCCTGAATAGAAAGTAAAATTCCTTTTTTCAAAAGGAACCTAAACACAAGTAGAATTTTATTTTTTAGGAGGGTCCTGAACAGAAGGTAAAATCCCATTTTTAAGGGGCTCCTAAATAGAAGGTAAAATCCTATTTTACAGGAGGATCTTGAACAAATTGTAAAATCCCATTTCAGGATCATATGGAATAGGAGGTAAATTCACATTTTTCAGGAGGGTCTTGAATAGAAGGTTAAATTCCATTTTTCAGGAGGGCCGGGAATAGAAAGTAAAGTCCCATTTTTCAGGAGGTCCTAAGCAGAAAGTACTTTCCCATTTTTCAGGAGGGTCCTGAACAGAATGCAAAATCCTATTTTTCAGCAAGTTCCTGAACAGAAAGTAAAGTCCCATTTTTCATGACCATCCTGAATAGAAAATAAAGTCCCATTTTTCAGAAGGGTCCAAAGTAGAAAGTAAATTCCCATTTTCCAAGAGGGTCCTGAACCAAATGTAAAATCTTATTTTTCAGGAGGGTACTGAACAAAAAGTAAAGTCTCATTATTCAAGAGGGTCCTGAACAGAAAATAAAGTCCTATTTTTCAGGAAGATCCTGAACAGAAAACAAAGTCCCTCTTTTCAAGAGGGTGCTGAACCAAAAGTAGAGTCCCATTTTTTGGAGGGTTTTGAATATAAAGTAAATCCCATTTTTCAAGAGGGTCCTAAACTGAAATTAAAATCCCATTTTTCAGGAGAGTCCTGAAAAGAAAGTAAAATCCCATTTATCAGGAGGTTGATGAACAGAAAGTGAAATCCTATGTTTCAGGAGTGTCCTAAACAGTAAGTAAATCCTATTTGTCAGGAGGGTCCGGAACAAAAAGTAAAATACCATTTTTCAAGATTGTCCTAAATAAAAGTAGAGTCCCATTTTTAGGATGGTCTTGAACAAAAGTAAAGTCCCATTTTTAAGGAGGGTCCTGAACAGAAAGTACAATCGCATTTTCAGGAGGATCCAGGATAGAAAATAAAATCCCATTTATGAGGAGGGTCCTGAACAGAGTAAATTCCCTTTTTTCACAAGGGTCCTGAACAGAAAGTAAAGTCTCATTTTTCAGGAGGGTCATGAACATAATGTGATACCCTATTTTTCAGGAGAGTCCTGAAGAAATAGTAAAATTCTATTTTTCAGAAGGGTCCTGTACATAGTGTAAATTTGCATTTTCCAGGAGGGTCCTGAACAGAAAGTGAAGTCCCATTTTTCAGGAGTGTCCTGAACATAAAGTAAAATCCCATTTTTCAGGAGGGTCTTGAACAAAAAAGTAAAATCCCATTTTCAGGAGGGTCCTGAACAGAGAGTAAAGTCCCAGTTTTCAGGAGTATTCTTAACAGAATGTAATCCTATTTTTAAGGAGGTTGCTGAATAGAAAGTAATATCCTTTTTTTCAGAAGGGTCCTGAACATAGCGTGAAATCCCATTTTTCAGGAGGGTCCTGAATAAAAAGTAATATCTCATTTTTCAGAAGGGTCTTGAATAGATATTAAATTTCTATTTATAGGAGGGTCCTGAACAGAAAGTAAAGTCCCATATTCCAGGAGTGTCTTCGACAGAGAGTAAACTCCCATTTTTTAGAAGAATCCTAGGCAAAAAGTAAAATCTTATTTTTCAAGCGGGTCCTGAACAGAAGGTAAAATACCATTTATTAGGGGGGGTCCTAAAAAATAGATAAAATCCTATTTTAAAGGAGGGTCCTAAACAAATAGTAAAATCCCATTTCAGGAGCATCTGAAATAGGAGGTAAATTCATATTTTTGAGGAGGGTCTTGAACAAAAGGTTAAATCCCTTTTTTAGGAGTGTCCTAAATAGAAAGTAAAGTCTCATTTTTTAGGAGGTTCCTGAACAAAAAGTAAATTTCCATTTTCCAGGAGGGTCCTGAACAGAATGTAAAATTCTATTTTTTAGGAGGGTCCTGAAAAGAAAGTAAAATCCCATTTTTCGTGAGGATCCTGAACAAAAAACAAAGTGCCATTTTTCAGGAGGATCCTGAACAGAAAACAAAGTCCCACTTTTCAGAAAAGTCCTAAACAGAAAGTAAAATCCCATTTTTTGAAGGGTTTTTAATAGAAAGTAAAATCTCATTTTTCAAGAGGGTCCTGAATAGAAAGTAAAATCCCATTTTTTAGGAGGTTCCTAAAAAGAAAGTAAAATCCCATTTATTAGGGGATTCATGAGCAGAAAGTGGAATCATATTTTTCTGGAGTATCCTAAACAGTGAGTAAATCCCATTTTTTAGGAGGATCCTGAAAAAAAAGTGATATACCATTTTACAGGAGAGTCCTGAACAAAAGTAAAGTCCCATTTTTAGGTGGTTCCTGAACAAAAGTAAAGTTTCATTTTTAGGAGGGTCCAAAGCATAAAGTAAAATCCCATTTTTCAAGAGGTTACTGAACAGAAACTAAAATTCTATTTTTCAGGAGGGTTCTGTATATAAAGTAAAATCCCATTTTTCAGGAGGGGCCTGAACAAAAAGTAAAATCCTATTTTTCAAGAGTGTCCTGAATAGAAAGTAAAATCCCATTTTCCAGGATGGTCCTGAACAGAAAGTAAAGTCTAATTTTTCAGAAGGGTCATGAACACAACGTGATATCCCATTTTTCAGGATGTTCCTAAACAGAAGGTAAAATTCCATTGTTCAGGAAGGTCCTGAACATAGTGTAAATTTGTATTTTCCAGGAGGGTCCTGAAAAGAACGTAGTGTCCCATTTTTAAGGAGTGTCCTGAACATAAAGTAAAGTCCCATTTTTTATGAGGGTCCTGGACATAAAGAAAATTTCTATTTTTCAGGAGGGTCCTGAACAAAATGTAAAATTCCATTTTCAGGAGGTCCCTGAACAAAAAGTAAAGTCCCATTTTTCAGGAGGGTCCTGAACATAAAGTAAGTCCCATTTTTCAGGACGGTTCTTAACAGAAAGTAATCCTATTTTTAATGAGGATGCTAAATAGAAAGTAAAATCCCAATTTTCAGGAGGGTCCTGAACATAGAGTGAAATCTCATTTTTAAGGATGGTCCAGAATAGAAAGTAAAATCCAATTTTTCAGGAGGGTCCTGAACAGATAGTAAATTTCTATTTATAGAAGGGTCCTGAACATAAAGTAAAGTCCCATTTTCCAGAAGGGTCTTGGACAGAAAGTAAAGTCCCATTTTTGAAAAGGATCCTGGACAGAAAGTAAAATCCCATTTTTTAGGAGGGTCCTGAATAGAAAGTAAAATTCCTTTTATCAAAAGGAACCTAAACACAAGTAAAATTTTATTTTTTAGGAGGGTCCTGAACAGAAGGTAAAATCCCATTTTTTGGGGGGGTCCTGAATAAAAGGTAAAATCCTATTTTACAGGAGGGTCATGAACTAATGGTAAAATCCTATTTCAGTATCATCCGGAATAGGAGGTAAATTCACATTTTTCAGGAGGGTTTTGAACAGAAGGTTAAATCCCTTTTTTCAGGAGGGCCCGAAATAGAAAGTAAAGTCCCATTTTTCAGGAGGGTCCTAAGCAGAAAGTAAATTCCCATTTTCCAGGAGGGTCCTGAACAGAATGTAAAATCCTATTTTTCAGCAAGTTCCTGAACAGAAAGTAAAGTCCCATTTTTCATGAGCATCCTGAATAGAAAATAAAGTCCCATTTTTTAGGAGGGTCCAAAGTAGAAAGTAAATTCCTATTTCCCAAAAGGGTCCTTAACCAAATGTAAAATCCTATTTTTTAGGATGGTCCTGAACAAAAAGTATAGTCTCATTATTCAAGAGGGTCCTGAACAGAAAATAAAGTCCAATTTTTCAGGAGGATCCTGAACAGAAAACAAAGTCCCTCTTTTCATGAGGGTGCTGAACCGAAAGTAAAATCCTATTTTTCAAGAGGTTCCTGAACAGAAAGTAAAATCCCATTTTTTAGGAGGGTCCTAAAAAGAAAGTAAAATCCCATTTATCAGGAGGTTGATGAACAGAAAGTGAAATCCTATGTTTGAGGAATGTCCTAAACAGTAAGTAAATCCTATTTTTTAGGAGGGTCCGGAACAAAAAGTAAAATACCATTTTTAAGGGGAGTCCTAAATAAAAGTAAACTCTCATTTTCAGGATGGTCCTGAACAAAAGTAAAGTCCCATTTTTAAGGAGGGTCCTGAATAGAAAGTCCCATTTTTAAGGAGGGTCTTGGACAGAGAGTAAAGTCCAAAATTTTAGTAGGATGCTGGACAAAAAGCAAAATCTGATTTTTTGTGAGGGTCCTGAGTAGAAAGTAAAATCCCATTTTTTAGGTGGGGTCCTAAACAGTAGGTAAAATCCTATTTTAAAGGAGGGTCCTGAACAAATGGTAAAATCCCATTTCTGGAGCATCTGAAATAGGAGGTAAATTCACATTTTTCAAGAGGATCTTGAACAGAAGGTTAAATCCCATTTTTTAGTAGGGTCCTGAATAGAAAGTAAAGTCTCATTTTTTAGGAGGTTCCTGAGCAGAAAGTAAATTCCCATTTTCTAGGAGGGTCCTGAACAGAATGTAAAATTCTATTTTTTAGGAGGGTCTTGAACAGAAAGTAAAGTACCATTTTTTATAAGGATTCTGAACAAAAAACAAAGTGCCATTTTTCAGGAGGATCCTGAATAGAAAACAAAGTCCCACTTTTCAGGAAGGTCCTGAACAGAAAGAAAAGTCCCATTTTTTGGAGGGTTTTTAATAGAAAGTAAAATCCCATTTTTCAAGAGGGTCCTGAACAGAAAGTAAAATCCCATTTTTCAGGAGGGTCCTGAAAAAAATGTAAAATCCAATTTATCAGGGGATTCATGAACAGAAAGTGAAATCCTATTTTTCTGGAGTGTCCTAAACAGTGACTAAATCCCATTTTTTAGGAGGATCCTGAAAAAAAAAGTAATATACCATTTTTCAGGTGAGTCTTGAACAAAAGTAAAGTCCCATTTTCAGGTGGTTCCTGAACAAAAGTA
>NW_025831523.1:43280-49770 GCF_002878395.1 Capsicum annuum | reverse complement strand
AGAGGGTCCTAAACATAAAGTAAAATCCTATTTTTCAAGAGTGCCATGAATAGAAAGTAAAATTCCATTTATCAGGTAGGTCCTGATCAAAGTGTGAAATCCTATTTTTCAGGAGGGTCCTAAAAAAAAAGTAAAGTCTCATTTTTTAAGAGGATCCTGAACAGAAAATAAAGTCCTATTTTTTAGGAGGGCCCAAAGCAGAAAGCAAAATCCCATTTTTCAAGAGGGTACTGAACAGAAAGTAAAATTCCATTTTTCAGGAGGGTCCTGTATATAAAGTAAAATCCCATTTTTCAGGAGGGTCCTGATCAAAAAGTAAATCCTATTTTTCAGGAGTATTCTGAATAGAAAGTAAAATCCCATTATCTAGGGAGGTCCAGAACAGGAAGTAAAGAATAATTTTGCAGGAGGGTCATGAACAAAATGTGATATCCTATTTTTCAGGAGGGTCCTGAACAGAAGGTAAAATTCCAATTTTTGGGAAGGTCCTGAACAAAGTATAAGTTTGAATTTTCTAGGAGGGTCCTGAACAGAAAGTAATGTCCCATTTTTCAGGAGGGTCCTGAATAGAAAGTAAATTTCCATTTTTTAGGAGAGTCCTAAATATAAAGTAAAATCCCATTTTTCAGGAAGGTCCTGAACAAAAAGTAAAATTCCATTTTCAGGAGGGCCCTGAACAGAAAGTAAAGTCCTATTTTTCAGGAGGGTCCTGAACATAAAGTGAAGTCCCATTTTTCAGGAGAGTCCTGAACATAAAGTGAAATCCCATTTTTTTAGTGGGCTCCTAAACAGTAGGTAAAATCCTATTTTACGGGAGGGTCCTGAATAGAAAGTTAAACCCCATTTTTCAGGAGTGTCTTGAATATAAAGTAAAGTCCTATTTTTCAGGAGGTCCTGGAAATAAACAAAATCCCATTTTTCAGGAGGGTCCTGAACAAAAAACTAAAATCCCATTTTCAGGAAGGTCCTGAACAGAAAGTAAAGTCCTATTTTTCAGGAGGGTCCTGACCATAAAGTAAAGTCCCATTTTTCAGGAGGGTTCTGAACAGAAAGTAATCCTATTTTTAAGGAGGATGCTTAGTAGAAAGTAAAATCCTTTTTTCCAGGAGGGTCCTGAACATAGAGTGAAATCCCATTTTTCAAAATGGTCCTGAATAGAAAGTAATATCCTATTTTTCAGGAGGGTCATGAACAGATAGTAAATTTCTATTTATAGGAGGGTCCTGCACAGAAATTAAAGTCCCATTTTTTAGAAGGGTCTTGGACAGAAAGTAAAGTCCTATTATTCAGAAGGATCCTGGACATAAAGTAAAATCCTATTTTACAGGAGGGTCCTTAATAGAAAGTAAAATCTCATTTTTTAGGAGGAACCTGAACACAAGTAGAATTTTATTTTTAAGAAGGGTCCTGAACAGAAGGTAAAATCCAATTTTTTAGGGGGTTTCCTAAACAGTAGGTAAATCCTATTTTATAGGAGGGTCCTGAACAAATGGCAAAATCCCATATCAGGAGCATCCGGAACAGAAGGTAAATTCATATTTTTTAGGAGGGTCTTGAACAGAAGGTTAAATCCCATTTCTCAGGAGGGTCATGAATAGAAAGTAAAGTCCCATTTTTCATGAGCGTCCTGAGCAGAAAGTAAATTCCCATTTTCCAGGAGGGTCCTGAACAGAATGAAAAATCCTATATTTCAGCAAGGTCCTGAATATAAAGTAAAGTCCCATTTTTTATGAGGATCCTGAACAAAAAATAAAGTCCCATTTTCAGGAGGGTCCTGAACAGAAAGTTAAGTCCCATTTTTTAGGAGGGTCCTGAACAGAAAGTAAAGTACCATTTTTTCAAAGGTTTGAATAGAAAGTAAAATCCCATATTTCAGGAGGGTCCTAAACAGAAAGTAAAATCCCATTTTTCAAGAAGGTCTTGATAAGAAAGTAAAATCCCATTTATCAGGTGGGTCATGAAGAGAAACTGAAATCTAATTTTTTAGGAGTGTGCTGAACAGTAAGTAAAATCCCATTTTTTAGGAGGGTTCTGAAAAAAAAGTAAAATACCATTTTTTGGTATAGTCCTGAACAAAAGTAAAGTCCCATTTTCAGGATGGTCCTGAACTAAAGTAAAATCTCATTTTTAAGGAGGGTCCTGAACAGAAAGTTAAATCATATTTTTCAGAAGGGTCCTGAACAGAAAGTAAAATCCCATTTTTAGGAAGGTTCTGAAAAGAAAGTAAATACCATTTATCCAGTGGGTCATGAACAGAAAATGAAATCCAATTTTTTAGGAGTGTCCTGAACGTTAAATAAAATACCATTTTTCAGGAGAGTTCTGAAGAAAAAGTAAAATCCCATTTTTCAGGAGTGTCCTGAACAAAAGTAAAGTCCCATTTTCAGGACATTTTTAAGGAGGGTCCTGAACAGAAAGTTAAATCGCATTTGTCAGGAGGGTCCAGGATAGAAAATAAATTCCCATTTATCAGGAGGGTCCTGTATAGAAAGTAAACTCCCATTTTTCATGAGGGTCCTAAACAAAAAGCAAATTCCCATTTCTTAGGAAGGTCGTGAATAGAAATTAAAATCCTATTTTTCAGGAGGGTCCTGAACTGAAAGTAAGATCCCACTTTTAAGGAGGGTCCTGAACAAAAAAGTAAAATCCCATTTTCAGGAGGGTCCTGAGAAGAAAGTAAATTCCCATTTTCCAGGAGGGTCCTGAACAGAATGTAAAATCCTATATTTTAGCAAGGTCCTGAACAGAAAGTAAAGTCCCATTTTTCATGAAGATCCTGAACAAAAAATAAAGTCCCATTTTTCAAGAGGGTCCTGAACAGAAAATAAAGTCCCATTTTTCAGGAGGGTTCTATACAGAAAGTAAAGTCCCATTTTTTAGAAGGTTTTGAATAGAATGTAAAATCCTATTTTTCAGGAGGGTCCTAAACAGAAAATAAAATCCCATTTTTCAAGAAGGTCCTGAAAAGAAAGTAAAATTCCATTTATCAGGTGGGTCATGAACAGAAAGTGAAATCCAATATTTTAGGAGTATGCTGAACAGTAAGTAAAATCCCTTTTTTCAGGAGAGTTCTGAAGAAAAAGTAAAATACCATTTTTCAGGAGAGTCCTGAAGAAAAGTAAAGTCCCATTTTCAGGATGGTCCTGAACTAAAGTAAAGTCCCATTTTTAAGGAGGGTCCTGAACAGAAAGTTAAATCGCATATTTCAGGAGGGTCCAGGATAGAAAATAAATTACCATTTATCAGGAGGGTCCTGTATAGAAAGTAAAATCCCATTTTTTGGGAGGTTCCTAAAAAAAAAGTAAAATTCTATTTCTTAGGAAGGTCCTGAATAGAAAGTAAAATCTCATTTTTCAGGAGGGTCCTGAACTGAAAGTAAAATCCCATTTTTCAGGAGGGTCCTGATAAGAAATTAAAATCCCATTTATCCGGTGGGTCATGAACAGAAAGTCAAAAATTAAATTTTTTAGGAGTGTCATGAACAGTAAGTAAAATCCCATTTTCAGGAGGGCCCTGTATACAAAGTAAAATACCATTTTTCATAAGAGTCCTGAACAAAAAGTAAAGTCCCATTTTCAGGAAGGTCCTGAATGGAAAGTAAAATCCCATTTTCCAGGAGGGTTCTGAACAGAGTAAATTCCCTTTTTTCTAGGAGGGTCCTGATCAAAATGTAAAATCCTATTTTTCAGGAGGGTCCTAAACAAAAAGTAAAGTCTAATTTTTTAAGAGGATCCTGAACGGAAAATAAAGTCCCATTTTTCAGGAGGGCCCAAAGAAGAAAGTAAAATCCCATTTTTCAAGAGGGTACTGAACAGAAAGTAAAATTCCAATTTTCAGGAGGGTCTAATATATAAAGGAAAATCCCATTTTTCAGGATGGACCTGATAAAAAATTAAATCCTATTCTTCAGGAGTGTCCTGAATAGAAAGTAAAATCCCATTTTCCAGGGGGGGTCCAGAACAGAAATTTATATCCCATTTTTCAGGAGGGTCCTGAACAGAAGGAAAAATTCAAATTTTCAGGAAGGTCCTGAACAAAGTGTATGTTTGAATTTTCCAGGAGGGTCCTGAACAGAAAGTAATGTCCCATTTTTCAGGAGGGTCCTAAATAGAAAGTAAAGTCCCATTTTTTAGGAGGGTCCTGGACATAAAGTAAAATCCCATTTTTCAGGAGGCATCTGAACAAAATGTAAAATTCCATTTTCAGGAAGGCCCTGAATAGAAAGTAAAGTCCTATTTTTCAGGAGGGTCCTGAACATAAAGTGAAGTCCCATTTTTCAGGAGTGTCCTGAACATAAATTAAAGTCCTATTTTTCAGGAGGGTCCTGCACATAAACAAAATCTCGTTTTTCAGGAGGGTCCTGAACCAAAAAGTAAAATCCCATTTTCAGGAGGGTCTTGAACAGAAAGTAAAGTCCCATTTTTTAGAAGGGTCCTGAACAAAAATTAAAGTCCCATTTTTCAGGAGGGTTCTGAACAGAAAATAATCCTATTTTTAAGGAAGATGCTAAATAGAAAGTATAATCCCTTTATTCAGAAGGGTCCTGAACATAGTGTGAAATCCCATTTTTCATGAGGGTCCTGAATAGAAAGTAAAATCCCATTTTTTCAGGAGGGTCTCGAAGAGATAGTAAATTTCTATTTATATGAGGGTCCTGAACAGAAAGTAAAGTCCCATTTTCCTGGAGGGTCTTGTACAGAGAGTAAAGTCCCATTTTTTATAAGGATCTTGGACAGAAATTAAAATCTCATTTTTCAAGAGGGTCCTGAATAGAAAGTAAAATATCATTTTTCAAGAGGAACATGAACACAAGTAGAATTTTATTTTCAGGAGTGTCCTGAACAGAAGGTAAAATTCCATTTTTTAAGGTGGGTCTAAAACAGTAGGTAAAATCCTATTTTATAAGAGGGTTCTGAACAGAAAGTTAAATCCCATTTTTCAGGAGGTTCCTGACCAAAAAGTAAATTCCCATTTTCCTAGAGGGTTCCTGAACAGAATATAAAATCTTATTTTTTAGGAGAGTCCTGAACAGAAAGTAAAGTCCTATTATTTGGAGGGTTTTATATAGAAATTAAAATCCTATTTTTCAGGTGGGTCCTAAACAGAAAGTAAAATCCCATTTTTTAAGAGGGACCTGGACATAAAAGTAAAATCCTATTTTTCAGGAGGGTCCTGAATAGAAAGTAAAATCCCATTTTTCAAGAGGAACGTGAACACAAGTAGAATTTTATTTTCAGGAGGGTCCTGAACAGAAGGTAAAATTCTATTTTTTAGAGAGGGTCCTAAATAGTAGATAAAATCCCATTTTATAGAAGGGTCCTAAACAAATGGTAAAATCCCATTTAAAGAGCATCCGAAATAGGAGTTAAAGTCACATTTTTCAGGAGGGTCATGAACAGAATGTTAAATCGCATTTTTAAGAGGGTCCTGAATAGAAAGTAAAGTCCCATTTTTCAGGAGGGTCCCGAGCAGAAAGTAAATTCCCATTTTCCAGGAGGGTCCTGAACAGAATGTAAAATCCTATATTTCAGGGGGGGTCCTGAACATAAAGTAAAGTCCCATTTTTCATGAGGATCCTGAACAAAAAACAAAGTCCCATTTTTCAGAAGGATCTTGAAAGGAAAATAAAGTCCCACTTTTCAGGAAGGTCCTGAACAAAATGTAAAGTCCCATTTTTTGGAGGGTTTTTAACAGAATGTAAAATGCCATTTTTTAGGAGGGTCCTGTATATAAAGTAAAATCCCATTTTTTAGGAGGGTTCTGAAAAAAAAAGTAAAATCTTATTTTTTAGGAGTGTCCAGAATAGAAAATAAATTCTCATTTTTCAGAAGGGTCATGAACATAAAGTGATATCCTATTTTTCAGGAGGGTCCTGAAAAGAAGGTAAAATTCTATTTTTCAGGAGGGGGCTGAACATAGTGTAAATTTGCATTTTCTAGGAGGGTCTTGAACAGAAAGTGAAGTCCCTTTTTCAGGAGTGTCCTAAACATAAAGTAAAGTCCTATTTTTCAGGAGGGTGCTGCACATAAACAAAATCACATTTTTTAGGAGGGTCCTGAACATAAAGTAAAGTCCCATTTTTAAGGAGGGTCCTGAGCAGAAAGTAAATTCCCATTTTCCAGGAGGGTCCTAAACAGAATGTAAAATCCTATATTTCAGGGGGGTCCTGAACATAAAGTAAAGTCCCATTTTTCATGAGGATCCTGAACAAAAAACAAAGTCCCATTTTTCAGAAGGATCTTGAAAGGAAAATAAAGTCCCACTTTTCAGGAAGGTCCTGAACAAAATGTAAAGTCCCATTTTTAGGGGGGTTTTTAACAGAATGTAAAATGCCATTTTTTAGGAGGGTCCTATATATAAAGTAAAATCCCATTTTTTAGGAGGGTTCTGAAAAAAAAGTTAAATCTTATTTTTCAGGAGTGTCCAGAATAGAAAATAAATTCTCATTTTTCAGAAGGGTCATGAACATAAAGTGATATCCCATTTTTCA
>NW_025831523.1:25379-40280 GCF_002878395.1 Capsicum annuum | reverse complement strand
AAGTAAAATCCCATTTTCAAGAGGGTCCTGAACAGAAAGTAAAGTCCTATTTTTCAAAAGGGTCCTGAACATAAACTAAAGTCTAATTTTTCAGGAGGGTTTTGAATAAAAAGTAATCCTATTTTTAAGGAGGATGCTGAATAGAAAGTAAAATCCCTTTTTTCAGAAGGGTCCTGAACATAGCGTGAAATCCTATTTTTCATTACGGTCCTGAATAGAAAGTAAAATCCTATTTTTTCAGGAGGGTCCGAAGAGATAGTAAATTTCTATTTATAGGAGGGTCCTGAACAGAAAGTAAAGTCTCATTTTCCAAGAGGGTCTTGGACAGAGAGTAAAGTCCCATTTTTTATAAGGATCCTGGACAGAAATTAAAATCCCATTTTTCAGGAGGGTCCTGAATAGAAAGTAAAATCCTATTTTTTAAGAGAAACATGAACACAAGTAGAAATTTATTTTCAGGAGCGACCTGAACAGAAGGTAAAATCCCATTTTTTTAGGGGGCTTCCTAAACAGTAGGTAAAATCCTATTTTACAGGAGGGTCCTAAACAGAAAGTTAAATTCCACTTTTCAGGAGGTTCCTGAGCAGAAAGTAAATTCTCATTTTCATGGAGGGTCCTGAACAGAATATATAATCCTATTTTTTAGGAGGGTTCTAAACGGAAAGTAAAGTCCCATTTTTCATGAGGATCTTGAACAAAAAATAAAGTCCCATTTTTAAGGATGGCCATGAACAGAAAACAAAGTCCCATTTTTCTGGAGGATCCTGAATAGAAAGTAAAGTCCCATTTTTTGGAGGGTTTTGTATAAAAAGTAAAATCCTATTTTTCAGGAGGGTCCTTAACAGAAAGTAAAATCCCATTTTTTAGAAGGTTCCTGAAAAGAAAGTAAAATCCCATTTACCAGGTGGGTCATGAACAGATAGTGAAATCCAATTTTTTAGGAGTGTTCTGAACAGTAAGTAAAACCCCATTTTTCAGGAGGGTTCTGAACAAAAAGTAAAATACCATTTTTTTAGGAGAGTCCAGAACAAAAGTAAAGTACAATTTTTAGGATGGATCTGATCAAAAGTAAAGTCCCATTTTTCAGGAGGGTCCTGAACAAAAAGTAAAATCGTATTTTTTCAGGAGGGTCCAGGACAGAAAATAAAATCCTATTTATCAGGAGGGTCCTTTATATAAAGTAAAATCTCATTTTTCCGGAGGGTCCTGAACAAAAAGTAAAATCTCATTTTTCAGAATGTTCTTGAATATAAAGTAAAATCCCATGTTCCAAGAGGGTTTTGAATAGAGTAAATTCCCTTTTTTTAGGAGGGTCCCGAACAAAAAGTAAAGTCTCATTTTTCAGGAGGGTCCTGAACATAAAGTGATATCCCATTTTCCAGGAGGGTCCTGAACAAAAGGTAAAATTCTATTTTCCATGAGGTTGCTGAACAGAAAGTAAAGTCCCATTTTTCAGGAGTGTCCTGAGCATAAAGTAAAGTCCCATTTTTTAGTAGGGTGCGAAACAGAAAACAAAGTCCCACTTTTCAGGAGGGTCCCGAACCGAAAGTAAAGTTCCATTTTTTGGAGGCTTTTGAATAGAAAGTAAAATCCTATTTTTCAAGAGGGTCCTGAACAGAAAGTCAAATCCCATTTTTCAGGAGGGTCTTAAAAAGAAAGTAAAATCCCATTTATCAGGAGGTTCATGAACAGAAAGTGAAATCCTATTTTTTAGGAGTGTCCTAAACAGTAAGTAAATAACATTTTTCAGGAGGGTCCGGAACAAAAATTAAAATACCATTTTTCAGGAGAGTCATGAATAAAAGTAAATTCCCATGTTTAGGTGGGTCCTGAACAAAAGTAAAGTTCCATTTTTCAGTAGGGTCCTGATCAAAAAGTAAAATACCATTTTTCAAGGTGGTACTCAACAGAGAGTAAAATTCCATTTTTTAGGAGGGTCCTTTATATAAAGTAAAATCTCATTTTTTATGATTGTCCTGAACATAAAGTAAAATCTTATTTTTCAGGAGCGTCCTAAAAAAAAGTTAAATCCCATTTTCCAGGAGGGTCCTGAACAGAGTAAATTCCCTTTTTTCAGAAGGGTCCTGAACAGAAAGTAAAGTCTCATTTTTCAGGAGGGTCACGAACATAAAGTGAATCCCCATTTTTCAGGAGGGTCCTAAACAGAAGGTAAAATTCCATTTTTCAGGAGGGTCCTGAACATAGTGTAGATTTGCATTTTCCAGGAGGGTCCTGAACAGAAAGTAAAGTCCCATTTTACAGAAGGGTCCTGAACATAAAGTAAAGTCCTATTTTTTAGGAGGGTTCTAAACAGAATGTAATCCTATTTTTAAGGAGGATGCTGAATAGTAAGCAAAATCCCTTTTTTCAGGAGGGTCCTGAATATAACGTGAAATCCCATTTTTCAGGAGGGTCCTGAATAGAAAGTAAAATCCCATTTTTCAGGAGGGTCCTGAACAGATAGTAAATTTCTATTTATAGGAGGGTTATGAACAGAAAGTAAAGTCCCATTTTCCAGGAGGGTCTTGGACAGAGTGTAAAGTCCCATTTTTTAGAAGGATCCTGAACAGAAAGTAAAATTCCATTTTTCAGGAGAGTCCTGTATAGAAAGTAAAATCCCATTTTTCAAGAGGAACATGAACACAAGTAGAATTTTATTTTTAGGAGGGTCCAGAACAGAAGATAAAATCTCATTTTTTAGGGAGGGTCCTAAACAGTAGGTAAAATCCTATATTACAGGAGGGTCCTGAATAATTGGTAAAATCCTATTTCTGGAGCATCCGAAATAGGAGGTAAATTCACATTTTTCAGGAGGGTCTTGAACAGAAGGTTAAATCCCATTTTTAGGAGGGTCCTGAATAGGAAGTAAAGTCCCATTTTTTCAGAGGGTACTGAGCAGAAAGTAAATTCCCATTTTTCAGGAGGGTCCTGAACAGAATGTAAAATCCTATTTTTCAGGAGGGTCCTGAATAGAAAGTAAAGTCCCATTTTTCATGAGGATCCTGAACAAAAAAACAAAGTCCCATTTTTAAGGAGGATCCTAAACAGAAAACAAAGTCCCACTTTTCGGGAAGGTCCTGAACAGAAAGTATAGTCCCATTTTTTGGAGGGTTTTTAACAGAAAGTAAAATTCTATTTTTTAGAAGGGTCCTGTATATAAAGTAAAATCCTATTTTTCAGGAGGGTCCTGAACAAAAAGTAAAATCTTATTTTTCAAGAGTGTCCTGAATAGAAAGTAAAATCCAATTTTCCAGCAGGGTCCTGAGTAGAGTAAATTCCCTTTTTTCAGAAGGGTCCAGAACAGAAAGTAAAGTCTCATTTTTCAGGAGGGTCATGAACATAAAGTGATATCCCATTTTTCAGGAGGGTCCTTAAAAGAAGCTAAAATTCTATTTTTTAGGAGGGTGCTAAACATAGTGTAAATTTGCATTTTCCAGGAGGGTCCTGAACAGAAAGTGAAGTCCCATTTTTTAGAAGTGTCCTGAACATAAATTAAAGTCCTATTTTTCAGGAGGGTCCTGCTCATAAACAAAATCTCATTTTTTAGAAGGGTCCTAAACAAAAAAGTAAAATCCCATTTTCAGAAGGTTCCTGAACAGAAAATAAATTCCCATTTTTCAGGAGGGTCTTGAACAGAAGGTAAAATCCCTTTTTTTAGGAGGTGTCCTAAATAGTAGGTAAAATCCTATTTTACAGGAGGTTCCTGAACAAAAAGTTAAATCCCATTTTTCAGGAGATTCCTAAGCAGAAAGTAAATTCCCATTTTCCTGGAGGGTCCTGAACAGAATATAAAATCCTATTTTTCAGGAGGGTCCTAAACAGAAAATAAAGTCCCATTTTTCATGAAGATCCTAAACAAAAAATAAAGTCCCATTTTTCAGGATGGTCCTGAACAGAAAACAAAGACCCATTTTTTAGGAGGGTTCTGAATAGAAAGTAAAGTCCCATTTTTTGGAGGGTTTTGTATAGAAAGTAAAATCATATTTTTCAGGAGGGTCCTGAACAGAAAGTAAAATCCTATTTTTTAGGAGGGTCCTGAAAAGAAAGTAAAATCTCATTTATCAGGTGGGTCATGAATAGATAGTGAAATCAAATTTTTTAGGAGTGTCCTGAACAGTAAGTAAAACCCCATTTTTCAGGAGGGTTCTGAACAAAAAGTAAAATACCATTTTTTTTAGGAAAGTCTTGAACAAAAGTAAAGTCCAATTTTTAGGATGGTCCTGAACAAAAGTAAAGTCCCATTTTTCCGGAGGGTCCTGAACAGAAAGTAAAATCGTATTTTTCAGGAGGGTCCGGGACAGAAAATATAATCCCATTTATCAGGAGGGTCCTTTATATAAAGTAAAATCCTATTTTTTCGGAGGGTCCTGAACAAAAAATAAAATCCCATTTTTCAGAAGTGTCCTGAATAGTAAGTAAAATCCAAGTTTCCAAGAGGGTTTTGAATAGAGTAAATTCCCTTTTTCAGGAGGGTCCCGAACAGAAAGTAAAGTCTCATTTTTCTGGAGGGTCCTGAACATAAAGTGATATCCCATTTTTTCAGGAGAGTCCTGAACAAAAGGTAAAATTCTATTTTTCATGAGGGTCCTGAACATAATGTAAATTTCCATTTTCCAGGAGAGTGCTGAACAGAAAGTAATGTCCCATTTTTCAGGAGTGTCCTGAGCATAAAGTAAAGTCCCATTTTTTAGGAGGGTCCTGAACATAAAGTAAAATCCTATTTTTCAAGAGGGTCCTAAATAGAAAGTAAAGTTCCATTTTTCAGGAGGGTCCAAAGCAGAAAGTAAATTCCTATTTTCCAAGAGGGTCCTGAACAAAATGTAAAATCCTATTTTCAGGAGGGGCCTGAACAAAAAGTAAAGTCTCATTTTTCAAGAGGGTCCTAAACAAAAAATAAAGTCCCATTTTCAGGAGGATCCTGAATAGAAAACAAAGTCCCATTTTTCAGGAGGGTCCTGAACCGAAAGTAAAGTCCCATTTTTTAGAGGGTTTTGAATAGAAAGTAAAATCCCATTTTTCAGGAGGGTCCTGAAAAGAAAGTAAAATCCAATTTATCAGGAGGTTCATGAACAGAAAATGAAATCTTATTTTTTAGGAGGGTCTTAAACAGTATGTATATCCCATTTTTTAGGAGGGTTCGAAACAAAAAGTAAAATACCATTTTTCAGGAGAGTCCTGAATAAAAGTAAAGTCCCATTTTTAGGTGGGTCTTGAACAAAAGTAAAGTCCCATTTTTCAAAAGGGTCCTCAACAAAAATTAAAATACCATTTTTCTAGAGGGTACTCAACATAAAGTAAAATTCCATTTTTTAGGATGGTCCTGTATATAAAGTAAAATCACATTTTTGAAAAGGGTCCTGAACAAAAAGTAAAATCTTATTTTTCAGTAGTGTACTGAATAGAAAGTAAAATCCCATTATAAGAGCGTCCTGAACAGAGTAAATTCCCTTTTTTCAGAAGGGTCCTGAACAGAAAGTAAAGTCTCATTTTTCAGGAGGGTTATGAACATAAAGTGATACCCCATTTTTCAGAAAGGTCCTGAAGAGAAGTTAAAATTCCATTTTTCAGGAGGGTCCTGAGCATAGTGTAAATTTTCATTTTCCAAGAGGGTCCTAAACAAAAATTGAAGTCCTATTTTTTAGGAGTGTCCTGATCATAAAGTAAAATCCCATATTTCAGGAGGGTCCTGAACAGAAAGTAAAGTCCCATTTTTCAGGAGGGTCCTGAACATAAACTAAAGTTCCATTTTTCAGGAGGGTTCTAAATAGAATGTAATCCTATTTTTAAGGAGGATGCTGAATAGAAAGTAAAATCCTTTTTGTCAGGAGGGTCCTGAACATAGCATGAAATCCCATTTTTCAGGAGAGTCCTGAATAGAAAGTAAAATCCTATTTTTCAAGAGAGTCCTGAACAGATAGTAAATTTCTATTTATAGGAAGGTCCTGAACAGAAAGTAAAGTCCCATTTTCCAGGAGGGTGTTGGACAGAGAGTAAAGTCCCATTTTTTAGAAGGATCCTGGACAGAAAGTAAAATTACATTTTTCAGGAGGGTCCTGAATAGAAAGTAAAATCCAATTTCAGGAGCATCCGAAATAGGATGTAAATTCATATTTTTCAAGAGGGTCTTGAACAGAAGGTTAAATCCCATTTTTAGGAGGGTCCTGAATAGAAAGTAAAGTTCCATTTTTCAAGAGGGTCCTAAGCAGAAAGTAAATTCCCATTTTCCACGAGGGTCCTGAACAGAAGGTAAAATCATATTTTTCAGGAGGGTCCTGAACAGAAAGTACAGTCCAATTATTCATGAGGATATTGAACAAAAAAGAAAGTCCCATTTTTAAGGAGGATCTTAAACTGAAAATGAATTCCCACTTTTCAGGAAGGTTCAGAACAGAAATTAAAGTCCCATTTTTTTGAGGGTTTTTAATAGAAAGTAAAATCCCAGTTTTCAAGAGGGTCTTGAAAAGAAAGTAAAATCCCATTTATTAGGATGTTAATGAACAGAAAGTGAAATCCTATTTTTCTGTAGTGTCCTAAATAGTGAGTAAATCTCATTTTTTAGGAAGGTCCTGAACCAAAAGTAAAATATCATTTTACAGGAGAGTCCTGAACAAAAGAAAAGTCCCATTTCCAGGTGGCTCCTGAACAAAAGTAAACTCTCATTTTTCAGGTGGGTCCAAAGCAGAAAGTAAAATCCCATTTTTCAAGAGGGTACTGAACAGAAACTAAAATTCCAATTTATTGGAGGGTCCTGTTTAAAAAAGAAAAATCCCATTTTTCAGGAGGGTCCTGAACAAAAAGTAAAATCCTATTTTTTAGGAGTGCCCTGAATAGAGAGTAAAATCTCATATTCCAGGAGGATCCTGAACAGAAAATAAAGACTAATTTTTCAGGAGAGTCATGAACATTAAATGATATCCCATATTTCAGGAGGGTCCTAAACAGAAGGTAAAATTCAATTGTTCAGGATGGTCCTGAACATAATGTAAATTTGCATTTTTCGGGAGGGTCCTGAACAGAACGTAATGTCCCATTTTTAAGGAGTGTCCTGAACATAAAGTAAAGTCCCATTTTTTAGGAGGGTCCTGGACATAAAGAAAAATTCTATTTTTCAGGAGGGTCCTGAACAAAATGTAAAATTCCATTTTCAGGAGGACCCTGAATAAAATGTAAAGTCCTATTTTTTAGGAGGGTCCTGAACATAAAGTAAAGTCCCATTTTTCAGGAGGGTTCTGAACAGAAAGTAATCCTATTGTTAATGAGGATGCTGAATAGAAAGTAAAATCCCAATTTTCAGGAGGGTCCTAAACATAGAGTGAAATCCCATTTTTAAGGAGGGTCCGGAATAGAAAGTAAGATCCAATTTTTCAGGAGGGTGCTGAACAGATAGTAAATTTCTATTTATAGGAGGGTCCTAAACATCAAGTAAAGTCCCATTTTCCAGAAGGGTCTTGGACAGAAAGTAAAGTCCCATTTTACAGAAGGATCCTGGACTGAAAGTAAAATCCCATTTTTTAGGAGTGTCCTGAATAGAAAGTAAAATTCCTTTTTTCAAGAGGAACCTAAACACAAGTAAAATTTTATTTTTCAGGAGGGTCCTGAATAGAAGGTAAAATCCCATTTTCAGGGGGCTCCTGAATAGAAGGTAAAATCCTATTTTATAGGAGGATCCTGAACAGATGGTAAAATCCCATTTCAGGATCATCCAGAATATGTGGTAAATTCACATTTTTCAGGAGGGTCTTGAATAGAATGTTAAATCCCATTTTTCAGGAGGGCCCAGAATAGAAAGTAAAGTCCTATTTTTCAAAAGGGTCTTAAGCAAAAGGTAAATTCCCATTTTTCAGGAAGGTCCTGAAAAGAATGTAAATTCCTATTTTTCAGCAAGTTCCTGAACAGAAAGTAAAGTCCCATTTTTCATGAGCATCCTGAATAGAAAGTAAAGTCCCATTTTTTAGGAGGGTCCAAAGTAGAAAGTAAATTCCCATTTTTCAAGAGGGTCCTGAACCAAATGTAAAATCCTATTTTTCAGGAGGGTCCTGAACAAAAAGTAAAGTCTCATTATTCATGAGGGTCCTGAATAGAAAATAAAGTCCCATTTTTCAGGAGGATCCTGAACAAAAAACAAAGTCCCACTTTTCAGGAGGGTCCTGAATCAAAAGTAAAGTCCCATTTTTTGGAGGGTCTTGAATAGAAAGTAAAATCCCATTTTTTATGAGGGTCCTGAACAGAAAGTAAAATCCCATTTTTCAGGAGGGTCCTGAAAAGAAAGTAAAATCCCATTTATCAGGAGGATCATGAACAGAAAGTGAAATCCTATTTTTCAGGAGTTTCCTAAACAGTAAGTAAATCCCATTTTTTAGAAGGGTTTAGAACAAAAAGTAGAATACCATATTTCAGGAGAGTCCTGAATAAAAGTAAAATTCCATTTTTAGCTGGGTCCTGAACAAAAGTAAAGTCTCATTTTTCAGAAGGGTCCTAAGCAGAAATTAAAATACCATTTTTCAAGAGGGTACTCAACAGAAAGTGAAATTCCATTTTTTAGGAGGGTCCTGTATATAAAGTAAAATCCCATTTTCTAGGAGGGTCCTGAACAGAGTTAATTCCTTTTTTTAGAAGGGTCCTGAACAGAAAGTAAAGTCTAATTTTTTAGGAGGGTTATGAACATAAAATGATACCCCATTTTTCAAGAAGGTCCTAAAGAGAAGGTAAAATTTCATTTTTCAGGAGGGTCCTGAACATAGTGTAAATTTGCATTTTCCAAGAGGGTCCTAAACAGAAAGTGAAGTCCCATTTTTTAGGAGTGTCTTAAACATAAAGTAAAATCCCATTTTGCAGGAGGGTCCTGAACAAAAAAGTAAAATTCCATTTTTAGGAGGGTCCTGAATAGAAAGTAAAGTCCCAATTTTAGGAGGGTCCTAAACATAAAGTAAAGTACCATTTTTCAGGAGGGTTCTGAATAGAATGTAATCCTATTTTTAAGGAGGATGCTGAATAGAAAGTAAAATCCTTTTTTTCAGGAGATTCCTGAACATTGCGTGAAATCTCATTTTTCAGGAGGGTCCTGAATAGAAAGCAAAATCCCATTTTTTAGAAGGGTCCTGAACAGATAGTAAATTTCTATTTATAGGAGGGTCCTGAACAGAAAGTAAAGTCCCATTTCCTAGGAGGGTCTTGGACAGAAAGTAAAGTCCTATTTTTCAGAAGGATCCTGGAAAGAAAGTAAAATCCTATTTTTCCGGAGGGTCCTGAATAGAAAGTGAAATCTCATTTTTCAGGAGGAACCTGAACACAAGTAGAATTTTATTTTTAGGAGGGTCTTGAACAGAAGGTAAATCCGATTTTTTAGGGGGGGTCCTAAACAGTAGGTAAAGTCCTATTTTACAGGAGGGTCCTGAACAAATGGTAAAATCCCATTTCAGGAGCATCCAAAATAGGATGTAAATTCACATTTTTCAGGAGTGTCTTGAACAGAAGGTTAAATCCTATTTTTAAGAGGGTCCTGAATAGAAAGTAAAGTCCCATTTTTCAGAAGGGTCCAAAGCAGAAAGTAAAATCTCATTTTACAAGAGTGTACTGAATAGAAAGTAAAATTCCATTTTTCAGGAGGGTCTTGAACATAATATAAATTTCCATTTTCCAGGAGTGTGCTGAACAGAAAGTAAAGTCCCATTTTTTAGGAGTGTCCCAAACATAAAGTAAAGTACCATTTTTCATGAGGGTCCTAAACATAAAGTAAAATCCTATTTTTTCAAGAGGGTCCTGAATAGAAAGTAAAGTCTTATTTTTCAGGAGGGTCCAAATCTGAAAGTAAAATCCCATTTTTCAAGAGGGTACTGAACAGAAAGTAAAATTCTATTTTTCAGAAGGGTCCAGTATATAAAGTAAAATCCCATTTTTCAGGAGGCTCCTGATCAAAAAGTAAAATCCTATTTTTCAGGAGTGTCCTGAATAGAAAGTAAAATCTCATTTTCTAGGAGGGTCCTGAACACAAGGTAAAATTCCATTTTTCAGGAGGGTCCTGAACATAGTGTAAATTTGCATTTTCCAGGAGGGTCCTGAACAGAAAATAATGTCCCATTTTTCAAAAGCGTCCTGAACATAAAGTAAAGTCCCATTTTTCCAGAGGGTCCTGATCAGATAGTAAATTTCTATTTGTAGGAGTGTCATGAACAGAAAATAAAGTCCCATTTTCCAGGAGGGTCTTGGACAGAAAGTAAAGTCCCATTTTTCAGAAGGATCCTGGATAGAAAGTAAAATCTAATTTTTTAGGAGGGTCCTGAATAGAATGTAAAATCCCTTTTTTTAAGAGGAACCTAAACTCAAGTAAAATTTTATTTTTCAGGAGGGTCCTGAACAGAAGGTAAAATCTCATTTTTAAGGGGGGTTCTGAATAGAAGGTAAAATCCTATTTTACAGGAGGGTCCCGAGCTTATGTTAAAATCCCCTTTCAGGAGGGTCCAGAACAGGAGGTAAATTGACTTTTTTCAGGAGGGTCTTGAACAGAAGGTTAAATCCCATTTTTTAGGAGGGTCCTATATAGAAAGTAATGTCTCATTTTTCATGAGGGTCCTGTGCAGAAAGTAAATTCTCATTTTCCAGGAGGGTCCAGATTAAAATGTAAAATCCTATTTTTCAATTAGGTCCTGAATAAAAAGTAAAGTCCCATTTTTTAGGAGGGTCCTAAACAGATAGTAAATTACTATTTATAGGAAGGTCCTGAACAGAAAGTAAAGTCCCATTTTCCAGAAGGATCTTGGACAAAAAGTAAAGTCCCATTTTTCAGAAGGATCCTGGACAGAAAGTTAAATCCGATTTATTAGGAGGGTCCTGAATAGAAAGTAAAATCTATTTATTCAAGAGGAACCTAAACACAAGTAAAATTTTATTTTTCAGGAGGGTCCTGAACAGAAGGAAAAATCCCATTGTTTAGGCGGGTCCTGAATAGAAGGGAAAATCCTATTTTACAGGAAGGTCCTGAACAGATATTGAAATCCCATTTCTGGAGCATCTGGAATAGGAGGAAAATTTACATTTTTTAGGAGGGTCTTGAACCGAAGGTTAAATCCCATTTTTCAGGAGGGTCCTTAATAGAAACTAAAGTTCCATTTTTCAGAAGGTCCTGAGCAGAAAGTAAATTCCCATTTTCCAGGAGGGACCTGAAGAGAATGTAAAATCCTATTTTTCAGGAAGGTCCTGAACAGAAAGTAAAGGCCCATTTTTTATGAGGATCCTGATCAAAAAATAAAGTCCAATTTTTCAGGAGGGTCCTGAAGAGAAAACAAAGTTCCATTTTTCAGGAGGGTCCTGAACATAATGTAAAGTCTCATGTTTTGGAGGGTTTTGTATAGAAAGTAAAATCCCATTTTTCTCGAAGGTCCTGAAAAGAAAGTAAAATCCCATTTATCAGGTGGGTCATGAACAGGAAGTGAAATCCAATTTTTTAGGAGTATGCTGAACAGTAAGTAAAATCCTTTTTTTCAGGAGAATCCCGAACCGAAACTAAAATCCCATTTATCAGGAGGTTCATGAACAGAAAGTGAAATCCTATTTTTCAGGAGTTTCCTAAACAGTAGGTAAATCCCATATTTCAGGAGGGTTCAGAATAAAAATTAGAATACCATTTTTCAGGAGAGTCCTGAATAAAAGTAAAATCCCATTTTTAGCTGGGTCCTAAACAAAAGTATAGTCTCATTTTTCAGAATGGTCCTGAACAGAAATTAAAATACCATTTTTCAAGAGGGTACTCAAGAGAAAGTAAAATTCCATTTTTTAGGAGGGTCCTGCATAAAAAGTAAAATCCCATTTTCTAGGAGGGTCCTGAACAGAGTTAATTCCTTTTTTTCAGAAGGGTCCTGTAATTCCCTTTTTTCAGAAGGGTCCTGAATAGAAAGTAAAGTCTAATTTTTTAGAAGGGTTATGAACATAAAGTGATACCCCATTTTTCAAGTAGGTCCTGAAGAGAAGGTAAAATTCCATTTTTCAGGAGGGTCCTGAACATAGTGTAAATTTGCATTTTCCAAAAGGGTCCTAAACAGAAAGTGAAGTCCCATTTTTCAGGAGCGTTCTGAATAGAATGTAATCCTATTTTTAAGGAGGATGCTGAATAGAAAGTAAAATCCTTTTTTTCAGGAGGGTCCTGAACATTGCGTGAAATCCCATTTTTCAGGAGGGTCCTGAATAGAAAGTAAAATCCCATTTTTTAGAAGGGTCCTGAACAGATAGTAAATTTCTATTTATAGGAGGGTCCTGAACAGAAAGTAAAGTCCCATTTTCTAGAAGGGTCTTGGACAGAAAGTAAAGTCCTATTTTTCAGAAGGATCCTGGAAAGAAAGTAAAATCCTATTTTTCAGGAGGGTCCTGAATAGAAAGTGAAATCTCATTTTTCAGGAGGAATCGGAACACAAGTAAAATTTTAGTTTATAGGAGGGTCCTAAACTTAAAGTAAAGTCCCATTTTTCAGGAGGGTTCTGAATAGAATGTAATCCTATTTTAAAGGAGGATGCTGAATAGAAAATAAAATCCTTTTTTTCAAGAGGGTCCTAAACATAGCATGAAATCCCATTTTTCAGGAGGGTCCTGAATAGAAAGTAAAATCCTATTTTTTAGGAGGGTCCTGAACAAAAAGAAAAGTCCCATTTTTTAGGAGGGTCTTGGACAAAAAGTAAAGTCCTATTTTTCAGAAGGATCCTGGACATAAAGAAAAATCTCATTTTCAGGAGGGTCATGAATAGAAAGTAAAATCTCATTTTTCAAGAGGAACCTGAACACAAGTAGAATTTTATTTTTAGGAGGGTCCTGAACAGTAGGTAAAATCCTATTTTACAGGAGGGTCCTGAACAAATGGTAAAATCCCATTTCAGGAGCATCCAAAATAGGATATAAATTCACATTTTCAGGAGTGTCTTGAACAGAAGGTTAAATCCTAATTTTTAGGAGGGTCCTGAATAGAAAGTAAAAACCTATTTTTCAGAAGGGTCCAAAGCAGAAAGTAAAATCCCATTTTTCAAGAGGGTCCTGAATAGAAAGTAAAGTCCCATTTTTCAGAAGGGTCCTAAACATAAAGTAAAGTCCCATTTTTCAGGAGGGTTCTGAATAGAATGTAATCCTATTTTTAAGGAGGATGCTGAATCCTGAACATTGCGTGAAATCCCATTTTTCAGGAGGGTCCTGAACATTGCGTGAAATCCCATTTTTCAGGAGGGTCCTGAATAGAAAGTAAAATCCTATTTTTTAGAAGGGTCCTGAACAGATAGTAAATTTCTATTTATAGGAGGATCCTGAACAGAAAGTAAAGTCCCATTTTCTAGGAGGGTCTTGGACAGAATGTAAAGTCCTATTTTTCAGAAGGATCCTGGAAAGAAAGTAAAATCCTATTTTTCAGGAGGGTCCTAAATAGAAAGTGAAATCTCATTTTTCAGGAGGAATCGGAACACAAGTAAAATTTTATTTTATAGGAGGGTCCTAAACATAAAGTAAAGTCCCATTTTTCAGGAGGGTTCTGAATAGAATGTAATCCTATTTTAAAGGAGGATGCTGAATAGAAAGTAAAATACTTTTTTTCAGGAGGGTCCTAAACATAACATGAAATCCCATTTTTCAGGAGGGTCCTGAATAGAAAGTAAAATCCTATTTTTTAGAAGGGTCCTGAACAGAAAGTAAAGTCCCATTTTTTAGGAGGGTCTTGGACAAAAAGTAAAGTCCTATTTTTCAGAAGGATCCTGGACATTAAGAAAAATCTCATTTTTCAGGAGGGTCGTGAATAGAAAGTAAAATCTCATTTTTCAAAAGGAACCTGAACACAAGTAGAATTTTATTTTTAGGAGGGTCCTGAACAGAAGGTAAATCCCATTTTTTAGGGGGGGGGGTCCTAAACAGTAGGTAAAATCCTATTTTACAGAAGGGTCCTGAACAAATGGTACAATCCCATTTCAGGAGCATCCAAAATAGGATGTAAATTCACATTTTCAGGAGTGTCTTGAACAGAAGGTTAAATCCTATTTTTTAGGAGGGTCCTAAATAGAAAGTAAAGTCCCATTTTTCAGAAGGTTCCAAAGCAGAAAGTAAAATCCCATTTTTCAAGAGGGTCCTGAATAGAAAGTAAAGTCCCATTTTTCAGGAGGGTCCTAAACATAAAGTAAAGTCCGATTTTTCAGGAGGGTTCTGAATAGAATGTAATCCTATTTTTAAGGAGGATGCTGAATAGAAAGTAAAATCCTTTTTTTCAGGAGGGTCCTGAACATTGCGTGAAATCCCATTTTTCAGGAGGGTCCTGAATAGAAAGTAAAATCTCATTTTTTAGAAGGGTCCTAAACGGATAGTAAATTTCTATTTATAGGAGGGTCCTGAACAGAAAGTAAAGTCCCATTTTCTAGGAGGGTCTTGGACAGAAAGTAAATTCCTATTTTTCAGAAGGATTCTGGAAAGAAAGTAAAATCCTATTTTTCAGGAGGGTCCTAAATAGAAAGTGAAATCTCATTTTTCAGGAGGAATCGGAACACAAGTAAAATTTTATTTTATAGGAGGGTCCTAGACATAAAGTAAAGTCCCATTTTTCAGGAGGGTTCTGAATAGAATGTAATCCTATTTTAAAGGAGGATGCTGAATAGAAAGTAAAATCCTTTTTTTCAGGAGGGTCCTAAACATAGCATGAAATCCCATTTTTCAGGAGGGTCCTGAACAGAAAGTAACGTCCCATTTTTTAGGAGGGTCTTGGACAAAAAGTAAAGTCCTATTTTTCAGAAGGATCCTGGACATAAAGAAAAATCTCATTTTTCAGGAGGGTCCTGAATAGAAAGTAAAATCTCAGTTTTCAAGAGGAACCTGAACACAAGTAGAATTTTATTTTTAGGAGGGTCCTGAACAGAAGGTAAATCCCATTTTTTAGGGGGGTGTCCTGAACAG
>NW_025831523.1:15795-22379 GCF_002878395.1 Capsicum annuum | reverse complement strand
CCTGAACAGAAGGTAAATCCCATTTTTTAGGGGGGTGTCCTGAACAGTAGGTAAAATCCTATTTTACAGGAGGGTCCTGAACAAATGGTAAAATCCCATTTCAAGAGCATCCAAAATAGGATGTAAATTCACATTTTCAGGAGTGTCTTGAACAGAAGGTTATATCCTATTTTTTAGGAGGGTCCTGAATAGAAAGTAAAGTCCCATTTTTCAGAAGGGTCCAAAGCAGAAAGTAAAATCCCATTTTTCAAGAGTGTACTGAACAGAAAGTAAAATTCCATATTTCAGGAGGGTCCTGTAGATAAAGTAAAATCCCATTTTGCAGGAGGGTCTTAAACATAATGTAAATTTCCATTTTCCAGGAGTGTGCTGAACAGAAAGTAAAGTCCCATTTTTCAGTAGTGTCCTGAACATAAAGTAAAGTACCATTTTTCATGAGGGTCCTAAACAAAAAGTAAAATCCTATTTTTCAAGAGGGTCCTGAATAGAAAGTAAAGTCCCATTTTTCAGGAGGGTCCAAATCTGAAAGTAAAATCCCATTTTTCAAGAGGGTACTAAACAGAAAGTTAAATTCAATTTTTCAGAAGGGTCCAGTATATAAAGTAAAATTCCATTTTTCAGGAGGCTCCTGATCAAAAAGTAAAATCCTATTTTTCAGGAGTGTCCTGAATAGAAAGTAAAATCTCATTTTCTAGGCGGGTCCTGAACAGAAGGTAAAATTCCATTTTTCAGGAGGGTCCTGAACATAGTGTAAATTTGCATTTTCCAGAAGGGTCCTGGACAGAAAGTAAAGTCCCATTTTTCAGAAGGATCCTGGACAAAAAGTAAAATCCCATTTTTTAGGAGGGTCCTGAATAGAAAGTAAAATCCTTTTTTCAAGAGGAACCAAACACAAGTAAAATTTTATTTTTCAGGAGGGTCCTGAACAGAAGGAAAAATCCCATTTTTTAGGCGGGTCCTGAATAAAAGGGAAAATCCTATTTTACAGGAGGGTCCTGAACAGATATTGAAATCCCATTTCTGGAGCATCCGTAATAGGAGGCAAATTTACATTTTTTAGGAGGGTCTTGAACAGAAGGTTAAATCCCATTTTTCAGGAGGGTCCTGAATAGAAACTAAAGTTCCACTTTTCAGGAAGTTCCTGAGCAGAAAGTAAATTCCCATTTTCCAGGAGGGTCCAGAAGAGAATGTAAAATACTATTTTTCAGGAAGGTCCTGAACAGAAAGTAAAGTCCCATTTTTATGAGGATCCTGAACAAAACATAAAGTCCAAATTTTCAGGAGGGTCCTGAACAGAAAATAAAGTTCCATTTTTCAAGAGGGTCCTGAACAGAATGTAAAGTCCCATTTTTTGGAGGGTTTTGTATAGAAAGTAAAATCCCATTTTTCAGGAGGGTCCTATACAGAAAGTAAAATCCCATTTTTCTGGAAGGTCCTGAAAAGAAAGTAAAATCCTATTTATTAGGTGGGTCATGAACAGAAAGTCCAATCCAATTTTTAAGGAGTATGCTGAATAGTAAGTAAAATCCCATTTTTCAGGAGGGCTCTGAAGAAAAAGTAAAATACTATTTTTTCGGAGAGTTCTGAAGAAAAGTAAAGTCCCATTTTCAGGATGGTCCTGAACAAAAGTAAAGTCCCATTTTTAAGGAGGGTCCTGAACAGAAAGTAAAATTGCATTTTTTAATAGGTGCCAGGATAGAAAATAAAATCCCCTTTACCAAGAGGGTCCTGTATAGAAAGTAAAATCCCATTTTTCAGGAGGGTCCTAAACAAAAAGTAAAATCCCATTTTTTAGGATTGTCCTGAATAGAAAGAAAAATCACATTTTTCAAATGGGTCCTGAACAGAAAGTAAAATCCCATTTTTCAGGAAGATCCTGAAAAGAAAGTAAAATTCCATTTATCAGGTGGGTCATGAACAGAAAGTCAAAAATCTAATTTTTTAGGAGTGTCCTGAACAGTAAGTAAAATCCCATTTTTTAGGAGGGTCCGTATATAAAGTAAAATACCATTTTTCAAGGAGAGTCCTGAACAGAAAGTAAAGTCCCATTTTCAGGAAGATCCTGAATAGAAAGTAAAATGCCATTTTTCAGGAGGGTTTTTAACAGAGTAAATTGCTTTTTTTTTTCAGGAGGTTCTCGAACAGAAAGTAAAGTCTCTTTTTTTAGAAGGTTCCTGAAAATAAAGTGATATCACATTTTTCAGGAGGGTCCTGATCAGAAGGTAAAATTCTATTTTTCAGGAGGGTCCTAAACATAATGTAAATTTCCATTTTTCAGGAGGGTGCTGAACAGTAAGTAAAGTCCCATTTTTCAGGAGTGTCCTGAACATAAAGTAAAGTCCCATTTTTTAGGAGGGTCCTGAACATAAAGTAAAATCTTATTTTTCAGGACGGTCCTGAATAGAAAGTAAAGTCCTATTTTTCAGGAGGGTACTGAACAAAAAGTAAAATTCAATTTTTCAGGAGGGTCCTGTATATAAAATAAAATCCCTTTTTTAGGAGGGTCTTGATCAAAAAGTAAAATACTATTTTTCAGGAGTGTCCTGAATAGAAAGTAAAATTCCATTTTCCAGGAGGGTCCTGAACAAAAACTAAAGTCTAATTTTTCAGGAGGGTCATGAACATAAAATGATATCCCATTTTTTAGGAGGGTCCTGAACAGAAGGTAAAGTTCCATTTTTCAGGAAGATCCTGAACATAGTGTAAATTTGCATTTTCAAAAAGTGTCCTGAACAGAAAGTAATGTCCCATTTTTTATGAGTGTCCTGAACATTAAGTAAAGTCCCATTTTTTAGGAGGGTCATGGACATAAAGTAAAATCCCATTTTTCAGGTGGGACCTATGCAAAAAGTAAAATTCCATTTTCAGGAGGGCCTTGAACAGAAACTAAAGTCCTATTTTTCAGGAGGGTCCTGAACATAAAGTAAAGTCCCATTTTCTGGAGGGTTCTGAACAGAAAATAGACCTATTATTAATGAGGATGCCGAAATAGAAAGTAAAATCTCATTTTTTGGGAGGGTCCTAAACATAGAGTGAAATCCCAATTTTTTGAAGGGTCCGGAATAGAAAGTAAAATCCCATTTTTCAGGAGGGTCCTGAATAGATAGTAAATTTCTATTTATAGGAGGGTCATGAACAGATAATAAAGTTCCATTTTCCAGGAGGGTCTTGGACAGAAAGTAAAGTACCATTTTTCAGAAGGATCCTGGAAAGAAAGTAAAATCCAATTTTTTAGGAGGGTCCTGAATAGAAAGTAAAATCCCTTTTTTCAAGAGGAACCTAAATACAAGTAAAATTTTATTTTTAAGGAGGATCCTGAATAGAAAGTAAAATCTCATTTTTTAGGGGGATCCTAAACAGAAGGTAAAATCCTATTTTACAGGAGGGTCCTAAGTAGATGGTAAAATCCCATTTCAAGAGCATCCAGAACAGAAGTGAATCCACATTTTTCAGGAGTGTCTTGAACAGAAGGTTAAATCCCATTTTTCAGGAGGGTCCTATATAAAAAGTAAAGTCCCATTTTTTAAGAGGATCCTGAGCAGAAAGTAAATTACCATTTCCCAGGAGGGTCCTGAATAGAATGAAAATCCTATTTTTCAATAAGGTCCTGAACAGAAAGTAAAGTCCAATTTTTCAGGAGGGTCCTGAACAGATAATAAATTACTATTTATAGGAAGGTCCTGAACAGAAAGTAAAGTCCCATTTTCTAAAAGGGTCTTGGACAAAAAGTAAAGTCCCATTTTTCAGAAGGATCCTGGACAGAAAGTAAAATCCCATTTTTTATGAGGGCAAAGTAAAATCCCTTTTTTCAAAAGGAACCTAAACACAAGTAAAATTTTATTTCTTGGGAGGGTCCTGAACAGAAGATAAAATTCCATTTTTAGGGGGGTCCTGTACAGAAGGGAAAATCCTATTTTACAGGAGGGTCCTGAACAGATATTAAAATCCCATTTTAGTAGCATCGAAACAGGAGGTAAATTTACATTTTTCAGGAGGGTCTTGCAAAGAAGGTTAAATCTCATTTTTTAGGAGGGTTTTGAATAGAAAGTAAAGTTCTATTTTTTAGGAAGGTCCTATACAGAAAGTAAAATCCCCCTTTTCAGGAGGATGCTATACAGAAAGTAAAATCCCATTTTTCAGGAGGGTCCTATACAGAAAGTACAATCCCATTTTCCAGGAAGGTCCTGAAAAGAAAGTAAAATCCCATTTATCAGGTGGGTCATGAAAAGAAAGTAAAGTCTTATTTTTCAGGAGGGTCCTGAACATAAAGAGATATCCCATTTTTCAGAAGCGTCCTGAACAAAAGGTAAAATTTTATTTTTCATGATGGTCTTGAATATATTGTAAATTTTTATTTTCCAGGAAGGTGCTGAACAGAAAGTAAAGTCCCATTTTTCAGGAGTGTCCTGAGCATAAAGTAAAGTCCCATTTTTTAGGAGGGTCCTGAACATAAAGTAAAATATTATTTTTCAGGAGGGTTCTGAATAGAAAGTATATTTCCATTTTTCAGGAGGGTCCAAAGTAGAAAGTAAATTCCTATTTTCCAAGAGGGTCCTAAACAAAATGTAAAATCCTATTTTCAGAAGGGTCCTAAACAAAAAGTAAAGTCTCATTTTTTAAGAGGGTCCTAAACAGAAAATAAAGTCCCATTTTTCAGGAGGATCCTGAACAGAAAACAAAGTCCCACTTTTCAGGAGGGTCCTGAACCGAAAGTAAAGTCCCATTTTCTGGAGGGTTTTGAATAGAAAGTAAAATCCCATTTTTTATGAGGGTCCTGAACAGAAAGCAAAATCCCATTTTTCAGGAGGGTCCTGAAAAAAAAGTAAAATCCCATTTATTAGGAGGTTCATGAACAGAAAATGAAATCCTATTTTTTAGGAGGGTCATAAACAGTATGTATATCCCATTTTTCAGGAGGGTTCGAAATAAAAAGTAAAATACCATTTTTCAGGAGAGTCCTGAGTAAAAGTAAAGTCCCATTTTTAGGTGGGTCCTGAACAAAAGTAAAGTCCCATTTTTCAGAAGTGTCCTCAGCAAAAATTAAAATACCATTTTTCTAGAGGGTACTCAACAGAAAGTAAAATTTCATTTTTTAGGAGGGTCCTGTAGATAAAGTAAAATCCCATTTTCTAGGATGGTGCTAAACAGAGTAAATTCTCTTTTTTTAGTAGGGTCCTGAACAGAAAGTAATGTCTAATTTTTTAGGAGGGTTATGGACATAAAGTGATACCCCATTTTACAAGAAGGTCCTGAAGAGAAAGGTAAAATTCCATTTTTCAGGAGGGTCCTGAACATAGTGTAAATTTGCATTTTCCAAGAGGGTCCTAAACAGAAAGTGAAGTCCCATTTTTCAGGAGTGTCCTGAACATAAAGTAAAATTCCATTTTGCAGGAGGGTCCTGAACAAAAAAGTAAAATTCCATTTTTAGGAGGGTCCTGAATAGAAAGTAAAGTCCCATATTTTAGGAGGGTCCTAAACATAAAGTAAAGTCCCATTTTTCAGGAGGGTTCTGAATAGAATGTAATCCTATTTTTAAGGAGGATGCTGAATAGAAAGTAAAATCCTTTTTTTCAGGAGGGTCCTGAACATTGCGTGAAATCCCATTTTCAGGATGGTCCTGAATAGAAAGTAAAATCCCATTTTTTAGGAGGCTCCTGAACAGATAGTAAATTTCTATTTATAGGAGGGTCCTGAACAGAAAGTAAAGTCCCATTTTCTAGGAGGGTCTTGGACAGAAAGTAAAGTCCTATTTTTCAGAAGGATCCTGGAAAGAAAGCAAAATCCTATTTTTCAGGAAGATCCTGAATAGAAAGTGAAATCTCATTTTTCAGGAGGAATCGGAACACAAGTAAAATTTTAGTTTATAGGAGGGTCCTGAAGAAAAGCTAAAATCCCACTTTTTATGGGGGTCCTAAACAGAAGGTAAAATTCTATTTTACAGGAGGCTTTTGAACAGATGGTAAAATCCCAATTCAGGAGCATCCGGGACAGGGGGTAAATTCATATTTTTCAGGAGGGTCTTGAACAGAAGGTTAAATCCCATTTTTTAGGAAGGTCCTGAATAGATAGTAAAGTCCTATTTTTTAAGAGGGTGCGAAACAGAAAACAAACTCCCATTTTTCAAGAGGGTGCGGAACAGAAAACAAACTCCAATTTTTCAAGAGGGTCTTGAACCGAATTAAAGGCCCATTTTTTGAAGGGTTTTTAATAAAAAGTAAAATCTCATTTTTCTAGAGGGTCCTGAAAAAAAAGTAAAATCCCATTTATCAGGAGGGTCATGAACAGAATGTGAGAGCAAAAAGTGAAATCCTATTTTTAAGGAGTGTCCTGAATAGTAAGTAAAATCCCATTTTTCAGGAGGGTCCTGAACAAAAAGTAAAATACCATTTTTCATGAAAGTCCTGAACAAAAGTAAAGTGCCATTTGCAGGAGCGTCCTGAACAAAAGTAAAGTCCCATTTTTCTAGATCGTCCTGAACAGAAAGTAAAATCCCATTTTCCAGGAGGATCATGCATATAAAGTAAAATCCCATTTTTCAGAAGGGTCCTCAATAAAATGTAAAATCCTATTTTTCAGGAGTTTCC
>NW_025831523.1:8540-12795 GCF_002878395.1 Capsicum annuum | reverse complement strand
AATTTTTTAGGAGGGTCCTGAATAGAAAGTAAAATCCATTTTTTTCAAGAGGAACCTAAACACAAGAATTTTTTTTTTCAGGAGGGTCCTGAATAGAAGGTAAAATCTCATTTTTTAGGGGGATCCTGAACAGAAGGTAAAATCCTATTCTACTGGAGGGTCCTGAGCAGATGGTAAAATCCCATTTTAGGAGCATCCGGAACAGGAGGTAAATTCATATTTTTCAGGAGGGTCTTGAACAGAAGGTAAAATCCCATTTTTCAGGAAGGTCCTGTATAGAAAGTAAAGTCCCATTTTTCAAGAGGATCCTGAGCAGAAAGTAAATTTCCATATTCCAGGAGGGTCCTGAACAGAATGTAAAATCCTATTTTTCAATAAGGTCCTGAACAGAAAGTAAAGTCCAATTTTTTAGGAGGGTCCTGAACAGATAGTAAATTACTATTTATAGGAAGTTCCTGAACAGATAGTAAAGTCCAATTTTCCAGAAGGGTTTTGGACAGAAAGTAAAGTCCCATTTTTCAGAAAGATCCTGGACAGAATGTAAAATCCTATTTTTTATGAGGGTCCTGAATAGAAAGTAAAATCCCTTTTTTCAAAAGGAACCTAAACACAAGAAAAATTTTATTTTTAGGGAGGGTCATAAACAGAAGATAAAATCCCATTTTTAGGGGGGACCTGAACAGATGGGAAAATCCTATTTTACAGGAGGGTCCTGAACAGATATTAAAATCCCATTTCAGTAGCATCAGAACAGGAGGTAAATTTACATTTATCAGGAGGGTCTTGAAAAGAAGGTTAAATCCCATTTTTTAGGAAGGTCCTGAATAGAAAGTAAAGTTCCATTTTTCAGGAAGGTCCTGAGCAGAAAGTAAATTCCCATTTTCCAGGAGGGTGCTGAACAAAAGTAAAATGCTATTTTTCTGCAACGTCCTGAACAGAAAGTAAAGTCCCATTTTTCATGAGGATCCTGAACAAAAAATAAAGTCCCATTTTTCAAAAGGGTCCTGAACAGAAAATAAAGTCTCATTTTTTAGGAGGGTCCTGAACAGAATGTAAAGTCATATTTTTTGGAGGGTTTTGAATAGAAAGTAAAATCCCATTTTTCAGGAGGGTCCTATACAGAAAGTAAAATCCCATTTTCCAGAAAGGTCCTGAAAAGAAAGTAAAATCCCATTTATCAGGTGGGTCATGAACAGAAAGTAAAGTCTTATTTTTCAGAATGGTCCTGAACATAAAGAGATATCCCATTTTTCAGGAGCGACCTGAACAAAAGGTAAAATTCTATTTTTAATGAGGGTCCTGAACATAATGTAAATTTCCATTTTCAGGAGGGTGCTGAACAGAAAGTAAAGTCCCATTTTTCTGGAGTGTCCTGAGCATAAAGTAAAGTCCCAATTTTTAGGAGGGTCCTGAACATAAAGTAAAATCTTATTTTTCAGGAGGGTCCTGAGTAGAAAGTAAAGTTCCATTTTTCAAGAGGGTCTAAAGCAGAAAGTAAATTCCTATTTTCCAAGAGGCCTATTTTTAAGGAGGGTCCGAAATAGAAAGTAAAATCTAATTTTTCAGGAGGGTTCTGAACAAATAGTAAATTTCTATTTATAGGAGGGTCTTGAACATAAAGTAAAGTCCCATTTTCTAGGAGGGTCTTGGACAGAAAGTAAAGTCCCATTTTTCAGAATGATCCTGGACAGAAAGTAAAATCCCATTTTTTAGGAGGGTCCTAAATAGAAAGTAAAATTCCTTTTTTCAAGAGAAACCTAAACACAAGTAAAGTTTTATTTTTCAGGAGGGTCCTGAACAGAAGGTAAAATTCCATTTTTTAGGGAGCTCCTGAATAGAAGGTAAAAGCCTATTTTACAGGAGGGTCCTGAACAGATGGTAAAATCCCATTTCAGGATCATCCGGAATAAGAGGTAAACTCACATTTTTCAGGAGGGTCTTGAACAGAAGGTTAAATCATATTTTTAAGGAGGGCTCGGAATAGAAAGTAAAGTCCCATTTTTCCGGAGGGTCCTAAGCAGAAAGTAAATTCCTCTTTTCCAAGAGGGTCCTGAACAGAATGTAAAATCCTATTTTTCAGCAAGTTCCTAAACAGAAAGTAAAGTCCCATTTTTCATGAGCATCCTGAATAGAAAGTAAAGTCCCATTTTTCAAGAGGGTACAAAGTAGAAAGTAAATTCCCATTTTCCAAGAGGGTCCTAAACCAAATGTATAATCCTATTTTTTAGGAGGGTCCTGAACAAAAAGTAAAGTCTCATTATTCAAGAGGGTCCTGAACAGAAAATAAAGTCCCATATTTTCAGGAGGATCCTGAACAGAAAACAAAGCCCCACTTTTCAAGAAGGTCCTGAACCGAAAGTAAAGTCCCATTTTTTGGAGGGTTTTGAATAGAAAGTAAAATCCCATTTTTCAAGAGGGTTCCTGAACAGAAAGTAAAATCCCATTTTTCAGGAGGGTCCTTAAAGAAAGTAAAATCCCATTTATCTGGAGGTTCATGAATAGAAAGTGAAATCCTATTTTTCAGGAGTGTCCTAAACACTAAGTAAATCCTATTTTTCAGGAGGGTTCGAAACAAAAAGTAAAAATACCATTTTTCAGGATAGTCCTGAATAAAAGTAAAGTCCCAACTTCAGGATGGTCCTGAACAAAAGTAAAGGCCCATTTTTAAGGAGGGTCCTGAGCAGAAATTAAAATACCATTTCTTAAGAGGGTACTCAACAGAAAGTAAAATTTCATTTTTTAGGAGGGTCCTGTATATAAAGTAAAATTCCTTTTTTCAGGAGGGTCTGGAACAAAAATTAAAATCTTATTTTTCAGGAGTATTCTGAATAGAAAGTAAAATCCCATTTATCAGGTGGGTCATGAACAGAAAGTCAAAAATCTAACTTTTTAGGAGTGTCCTGAACAGTAAGTAAAATTCCATTTTTCAGAAGGGTCCTGTATATAAAGTAAAATACCATTTTTCAAGGAGAGTCCTGAACAAAAAGTAAAGTCCCATTTTCAGGAAGGTCCTGAATAGAAAGTAAAATCCCATTTTTCAGGAGGGATCTAAACGGAGTAAATTCCTTTTTTTCAGGTGGTTCTCGAACAGAAAGTAAAGTCTCTTTTTTCAGGAGGTTCCTGAACATAAAGTGATATCCCATTTTTTAGGAGGGTCCTAATCAGAAGGTAAAATTCTATTTTTCAGGAGGGTCGTAAACATAACGTAAATTTCAATTTTCCAGGAGGGTGCTGAACAGTAAGTAAAGTCCCATTTTTCAAGAGTGTCCTGAACATAAAGTAAAGTCTCATTTTTCAGGAGGGTCCTGAACATAAAGTAAAATCTTATTTTTCAAGAGAGTCCTGAATAGAAAGTAAAGTCCCATTTTTCAGGAGGGTACAAAGCAGAAAGTAAAATCCCATTTTTCAAGGGGGTACTGAACAAAAAGTAAAATTCTATTTTTCAGGAGGGTCCTGTATATAAAATTAAATCTCTTTTTTCAGGAGGGTCTTGATCAAAAAGTAAAATCCTATTTTTCAGGAGTGTCCTGAATAGAAAGTAAAATTCTATTTTTCAGGAGGGTCCTGAACAGAAAGTGAAGTCTAATTTTTCAGGTGTGTCTTGAACATAAAATGGTATCCCATTTTTTAGGAGGATCCTGAACAGAAGGTAAAATTCCATTTTTCAGGAGGATCCTGAACATAGTGTGAATTTGAATTTTCAAGGAGTGCCCTGAACAGAAAGTAATATCCTATTTTATAGGAGTGTCTTGAACATAAAGTAAAGCCCCATTTTTTAGGAGGATCATGGACATAAAGTAAAATCTCATTTTTCAAGAGGTTCCTGAGCAAAAATTAAAATTCCATTTTGAAGAGGTCCCTGAACAGAAACTAAAGTCCTATTTTTCAGGAGGATCCTGAACATAAAGTAAAGTCCCATTTCCAGGAGGGTTCTGAACAGAAAATAATCCTATTATTAATGAGGATGCCGAAATAGAAAGTAAATCTCATTTTTTGGGAGGGTCCTGAACATAGAGTGAAATCCCATTTTTTAGAAGGGTCCGAAATTGAAAGTAAAATCCCATTTTTCAAGAGGGTCCTGAACAGATAGTAAATTTCTATTTATAGGAGGGTCATGAACAGATAATAAAGTCCCATTTTCCAGGATGGTCTTGGACAGAAAGTAAAGTACCATTTTTCAGAAAGATCCTGGAAAGAAAGTAAAATCTAATTTTTTAGGAGGGTCCTGAATAGAAAGTAAAATCCATTTTTTTCA
>NW_025831523.1:0-5540 GCF_002878395.1 Capsicum annuum | reverse complement strand
TTTGTACCCTCCTGAAAAATGGGACTTTACTTTCTATTCAGGACCCTCTTGAAAAATAAGATTTTACTTTATGTTTAGGACCCTCCTGAAAAATGGGACTTTACTTTATGTTCAGGACACTCTTGAAAAATGGGACTTTACTTACTGTTCAGCACCCTCCTGGAAAATGGGAATTTACTTTCTGCTCAGGACCCTCCGGAAAAATGGGACTTTACTTTCTATTCCGAGCCCTCCTTAAAAATATGATTTAACCTTCTGTTCAATACCCTCCTGAAAAATGTGAATTTACCTCCTATTCCGGATGATCTTGAAATGGGATTTTACCATCTGTTCAGGACCCTCCTGTAAAATAGGCTTTTACCTTCTATCCAGGAGCTCCCTAAAAAATGGGATTTTACCTTCTGTTCAGGTCCCTCCTGAAAAATAAAACTTTACTTGTGTTTAGGTTTCTCTTTAAAAAAGGAATTTTACTTTCTATTTAGGACCCTCCTAAAAAATTGGATTTTACTTTCTGTCCAGGATCCTTCTGAAAAATGGAACTTTACTTTCTGTCCAAGACACTCCTAGAAAATGGGACTTTACTTTATGTACAAGACCCTCCTATAAATAGAAATTTACTATCTGTTCAGAACACTCCTGAAAAATTGTATTTTACTTTCTATTTCGGACCCTCCTTAAAAATGAGATTTCACTCTATGTTGAGAACCCTCCTGAAAAATGGGACTTTACGTTATGTTCAGGACCCTCCTGAAAAATGGGTCGTTACTTTCTGTTCAGGGACCTCCTAAAAATAGAATTTTACATTTTGTTCAGGACCCTCCTGAAAAATAGAAATTTTCTTAATGTCCAGGACCCTCCTAAAAAATGGGACTTTACTTTATGTTCAGGACACTCCTTAAAAATGTGACATTACGTTCTGTTCAGGACCCTCCTGAAAAATGTAAATTTACACTATGTTCAAGAACCTCCTGAACAATGGAATTTTACCTTCTGTTCAGGAACCTCCTGAAAAATGGGATATCACTTTATGTTCATGACCCTCCTGAAAAATGAGACTTTATTTTCTGTTCAGGACCCTCCTGGAAAATAAGATTTTACTTTCTATTCAGGACACTCCTGAAAAATAAGATTTTGCTTTTTGTTCAGGACCCTCCTGAAAAAAGGGATTCTTCTTTTTTATACAGAACCCTCTTGAAAAATGGAATTTTAGTTTCTGTTCAATACCCTCTTGAAAAATGTGATTTTACTTTCTGCTTTGGACCCTCCTGAAAAATGGGGCTTTACTTTTTTCAGGAACCCCCTAAAAATGAGACTTTTCTTTTGTTCAGGACTCTCCTGTAAAATGGTATTTACTTTTTGTTCAGGACCCTCCTAAAAAATAGGACTTTCTCACTATTTAGGACACTCCAAAAAATAGGATTTCACTTTCAGTTCATGAACATCCTAATAAATGGGGTTTTACTTTCTTTTCAGGACCTTCCTAAAAAATGAGATTTTACTCTCTGTTCAGGACCCTCTTGAAAAATGGTATTTTACTTTCTATTAAAAACCCTCCAACAAATGGGACTTTAATTTCTGTTCTTGACCTTCCTGAAAAGTGGGACTTTGTTTTCTGTTCAGGATCTTCCTTTAAAATGGGACTTTGTTTTTTGTTCAGGATCCTCATGAATAATAGGACTTTACTTTCTGTTCAGGACCCTCCTAAAAAATAGGATTTTACATTCTGTTCAGGACCCTCTTGGAAAATGGAAATTTACTTTTTGCTTCGGACCCTCCTGAAAAATGGGACTTTACGTTCTATTCAGGACCCTCCTAAAAAATGGGATTTAACCTCCTGTTCAAGACCCTCCTGAAAAATGTGAATTAACATCCTATTTCGGATGCTCCTGAAATGGTATTTTACTTTCTATTCAGGACCCTCCTGAAAAATAGAATTTTACTTTCTGTCCAGGATCCTTCTAAAAAATAGGACTTTACTCTCTGTCCAAGACCCTCCTAGAAAATGAGACTTCACTTTCTGTTCAGGACCCTCCTATAAATAGAAATTTACTTTATGATCAGGACACTCCGAAAAAATGGGACTTTACTTTCTTTTTATGACCCTCCTAGAAAATGGAAATTTACATTATGATCAGGACCCTCCTGAAAAATGGGATTTTACTTTCTATTTACGACCCTCTTGAAAATAGGGATTTAACTTTCTGTTCAGGACCATTCTGAAAAATGGGACTTTACTTTATGTTCAGGACCCTCCTAAAAAATGGGAATTTACTTTCTGTTTAGGACCCTCCTAAAAATGAGATTTTACTTTATGTTCAAGACCCTCCTAAAAAATAGGATTTTACTTTATGTCCAAGACCCTCCTGAAAAATGGGACTTTACTTTATGTTTAGGACACTCCTGAAATATGGGACCTTACTTTCTGTTCAAGACCCTTCTGGAAAATGGAAATTTACACTATGTCAGAACCCTCCTGCAAAAGGACATTTTACCTTCTGTTCAGGATCCTTCTGAAAAATGGGATATCACTTTATGTTCTGGACCCTCCTGTAAAATGAGACTTTGTTTTCTGTTCAGGACCCTCCAGAAAAAATTGATTTCTACTCTGTTCAGGACCCTCCTGGAAAATGGGATTTTACTTTTTATTCAGGAAACTCCTAAAAAATTGGATTTTACATTTTATTGGGGACCCTTCTGAAAAATGGGATTTTACTTTATATGCATGACCCTCCTGGAAAATGGGATTTTACTTTCTGTTCAGGACTCTCTAGAAAAATGGGATTTTACTTTCTGTTCAGGAACACTCTTGAAAAATGGGATTTTACTTTCTATTCAAAACCCTCCAAAAAATGGGACTTTACTTTCGGTTCAGGACCCTCCTGTAAAGTGGGACTTTGTTTTCTGTTCAGGATCCTCCTGAAATATGGGAATTTATTTTCTGTTCAGGACCCTCTTGTATAATGAGACTTTATTTTTTGTTCAGGACCCTCCTGAAAAATAGGATTATACATTTGGTTTAGGACCCTCTTGGAAAATGGAAATTTTCTTTCTACTTTGGACCCTCTTGAAAAATGGGACTTTACTTTCTATTCAGGATGCTCATGAAAAAGGGGACTTCACATTTTGTTCAGGAACTTGCTGAAAAATGGGATTTTACATTCTGTTCAGGGCCCTCCTAGAAAATGGGAATTTACTTTCTGGTTAGGACCCTCCGGAAAAATGGGACTTTACTTTCTATTCCGAGCCCTCCTTAAAAATAAGATTTAACCTTCTGTTCAAGACCCTCCTGAAAAATGTGAATTTACCTCCTATTCCGGATGATCCTGAAATGGGATTTTACCATCTGTTAAGGACCCTCCTATAAAATAGGATTTTACCTTTTATTCAGGAGCTCCCTAAAAAATGGGACTTTACCTTCTATTCAGGACCCTCCTAAAAAATAAAACTTTACATGTGTTTAGGTTTCTCTTGAAAAAAGGAATTTTACTTTCTATTTAGGACCCTCCTAAAAAATGGGATTTTACTTTCTGTCCAGGATCCTTCTGAAAAATGGGACTTTACTTTCTGTCCAAGACACTCCTAGAAAATGGGACTTTACTTTATGTTCAAGACCCTCCTATAAATAGAAATTTACTATTTGTTCAGAACCCTCCTAAAAAATTAGATTTTACTTTCTATTTCGGACCCTCCTTAAAAATGAGATTTCACTCTATGTTGAGAACCCTCCTGAAAAATGGGACTTTACGTTATGTTCAGGACCCTCCTGAATAATGGGACGTTACTTTCTGTTCAGGGACCTCCTAAAAATGGAATTTTACATTTTGTACAGGACCCTCCTGAAAAATAGAAATTTTCTTTATGTCCATGACCTTCCTAAAAAATGGGACTTTACTTTATATTCAGCACACTCCTTAAAAATGTGACATTACATTCTGTTCAGGTCCCTCCTGGAAAATCCAAATTTACACTATGTTCAAGACCCTCCTGAACAATGGAATTTTACCTTCTGTTTAGGACACTCCTGAAATATGGGATATCACTTTATGTTCATGACCCTCCTGAAAAATGAGACTTTATTTTCTGTTCAGGACCCTCCTGGAAAATAAGATTTTACTTTCTATTCAGGACACTCCTGAAAAATAAGATTTTGCTTTTTGTTCAGGACCCTCCTGAAAAAAGGGATTCTTCTTTTTTATACAGAACCCTCATAAAAAATGGAATTTTAGTTTCTGTTCAATACCCTCTTGAAAAATGTGATTTTACTTTGTGCTTTGGACCCTCCTGAAAAATGGGGCTTTACTTTTTTTCAGGAACCACCTGAAAATGAGACTTTTCTTTTGTTCAGGACTCTCCTGTAAAATGGTATCTTACTTTTTGTTCAGGACCCTCCTAAAAAATAGGACTTACTTACTATTTAGGACACTCCAAAAAAATAGGATTTCACTTTCAGTTCATGAACATCCTAATAAATGGGGTTTTACTTTCTTTTCAGGACCCTCCTGAAAAATGAGATTTTACTCTCTGTTCAGGACCCTCTTGAAAAATGGGATTTTACTTTCTATTAAAAACCCTCCAAAAAATGGGACTTTAATTTCTGTTCTTGACCTTCTTGAAAAGTGGGACTTTGTTTTATGTTCAGGATCTTCCTTTAAAATGGGACTTTGTTTTTTGTTAGGATCCTCATGAATAATGGGACTTTACTTTCTGTTCAGGACCCTCCTAAAAAATAAGATTTTACATTCTGTTCAGGACCCTCTTGGAAAATGGAAATTTACTTTTTGCTCTGGACCCTCCTAAAAAATGGGACTTTACGTTCTATTCAGGACCCTCCTAAAAAATGGGATTTAACCTTCTGTTCAAGACCCTCTTGAAAAATGTGAATTTACATCCTATTTCGGATGCTCCTGAAATGGTATTTTACTTTCTATTCAGGACCCTCTTGAAAAATAGAATTTTACTTTTTGTCCAGGATCCTTCTAAAAAATAGGACTTTACTCTCTGTCCAAGACCCTCCTAGAAAATGAGACTTCACTTTCTGTTCAAGACCCTCCTATAAATAGAAATTTACTTTATGATCAGGACACTCCGAATAAATGGGAATTTACTTTCTGTTTATGACCCTCCTACAAAATGGAAATTTATATTATGATCAGGACCCTCCTGAAAAATGGGATTTTACTTTTTGTTCAGGACCCTCCTGAAAAATGCAATTTTAATTTCTTTTCAGGACCCTCCTGAAAAATGGGATTTTACTTTCTATTTACGACCCTCTTGAAAATAGGGATTTAACTTTCTGTTCAGGATCCTTCTTAAAAATAGGATTACTTTCTGTTCAGGACCATTCTGAAAAATGGGACTTTACTTTATGTTCAGGACCCTCCTGAAAAATGGGACTTTACTTTCTGTTTAGGACCCTCCTAAAAATGGGATTTTACTTTTTGTTCAAGACCCTCCTAAAGAATGGGATTTTACTTTATGTCCAAGACCCTCCTAAAAAATGGGACTTTACTTTATGTTTAGGACACTCCTGAAACATGGGA
>NW_025831522.1:0-1126 GCF_002878395.1 Capsicum annuum | reverse complement strand
GACCCAACTTATGTATATAATAATTTTCCAAAAATTTCCAAGTTTTTTCTAAAAGCTCATAAACTTTCGATCCACGAGTTCGAACATTTGTGTGAGCGAGTACCTCCTCTTAATGTAGTTGGAATAGATAAAAGATCTAGTATTTTAATCTGTTGGGAAACATTGGTAGATTCTGGGCTTTGGGGTGGGATGCTTGTTGAAATTGGGGGCAGAAACAGCTCGAGTGAGAGAGAGGGGAGTTATAGATGGTCCATTGAGGAGGTTGACGGAGGAGATGTCTAATGCCAGATTCTCTGTAGTTGTAGGCGAAGAGAGAAAAATTGATGCCAGAAATATTATAGAACCTCTTTAGTTGCATACTCAGTTGTGTCTGAGCCTACATTTACTGAGGCATGTACGAATCCTGAGTGGATCAATGTTATGAAAGCTGAAATTTCAGCTCATGAAGAAAATGGTACCTAGTTGATTGTTGATTTTCCCGCCGGTAAAGTTCGTATTGGTTGTAAGTGGGTGTTCAGTACACTTCCTAAGGGGTTGTAGATAGATATAAGCCAAAGTTGATTGGCAAAGGTTACAGGGTTTTGCGCTATAGGTGACAAAAGAGTTTTAAAATGAGGTGTAAGTGATACAAGTCTTAATTATTAGGTGGGGGTGATAATTATTTTATTATGGATTAAGAAAGTTGAAAAAGTTTGAAAATAATCCACATATTTTTAAATTTACACTTTGATCCAAATGTTAGTTAATATAACAAAAAATGAAGGGAAAAAAAGGTGTGTTTCTCTCTCTTTTCATCCGTTGTTGTTTTCTCCCTCTTCATGACTATTATTGTTCATTGTTGTTGTTGCTGTTTTATCGTCAAAGTATCCTCTTCTACTGGATGCTCTCTCTCTCCCTGCCCTCTCTCCCAACGGCTCTCTCTCCCTCTCTCTCTCTCCCTACCCTCTCTCCACCCCCAGCTTACCGGCCCCCGGTCACCGGCGCCGTCGCTGACCTTCGGCGCCGACCCGATCCGGCCGCCGGCTCCGACCTACGGTCGCCGGCGCTGACCAGACCGCCGGCTACGACCTCCGGTCGCTGGCTCTCCCTCTCTCTCTCTCTCCCTACCCCCTCTCCATCCCAAGCG
>NW_025831521.1:0-1667 GCF_002878395.1 Capsicum annuum | reverse complement strand
ATTAATGAAATTAAAGTAAATACACTAAAAATAAAAATGTTTAGAGAAGTTAAGAAATATCCACGCACAAATAAAAATAGATCCATTAGAACTATAATAGATCTATTTATTACCTAAGTTATCCGCACCCCCCTACAAATGCTATCAAAGCCTATGCTGATTAAAGTTACGGAAGTAGTATATAATTGGATTTCCACATCAGATTTAGGGGGTAAAAAATATCATTTGTAAGTAGTTTAGGTGTGTAATAGATCACTTAGATAGTTTAGATGTAGCTTAGACCTTTCTTGTATAGTTTAGGATGGAACCGATGCCTTTTTTCAAAATGAAAAGACTAGTCCTGCCATTATTCATAACACGATGCAATCATACATTATTTTACATATTTTACGCCATCGCCTTTAAAAGTTTTTCTCGTCTATGTTACTGTCGTTATAGAAAAATTCATTTGTGACCTTATTTTGCAACGGTGATTTTACAATACTCCCTCTGTTTAAAAAAGAATGGTCTACTTTGACTTGACACAAAGTTTAAGAAAATAAAGAAGACTTTTGAATTTGTGTTAAATGTACCAAAATGTCCTTTAATCTTGTGGTCCTAAACATGCCATGTGGAAAGTTGAAATTAAAGTATTGCCAAAAAAGGAAATGAGTCATTCTTTTTTAAACGGACTAAAAAGGAAAATATGTCATTCTTTTTAAAATGGAGGGAGTACTATTTTTCCCACATTACCTGTTAATAAAGTACACGTCACCAAATCTAAATCAATCAATATTACTCAAATCAAAATAAAAAAACATACTCATTAAAGTAAAACCCGACATAAATAATGGGTTTGATTTTTTTTTTTTTAAGTTAGTCCGACTTTTATTTTTATTAAGTACAATTTTTATTTTAACTGTGTCGATCAAATTTTATTTTAATAGGTTTGATTTGAACTTTTTATTTTAAGTAATATTGGGATTTGGATTTGATAGTGTGGATCTCTAATAAAAGGTCGCATGACAAAAATAATTTTGTAAAAATAATCTTTATAAAATAATGATACGAATAACTTTTATTATAGTAGTAATAGTATAAATAAATCAAACTTTTAAAGGGGATAACCTAAATGAGCCAAACTATTTGATATAGATGAGTTATTTTCAATTTTCTGATAATGAGCATTTTTCCTATTTTATACTAGTATAAGAAAGCCAACAAACTGGTTGTTCCACAGGTATTGTGTTATTTTATTTCTTAGTGCAACTATTAGTCTACCGTTGTAATAAAATTTTCGTCTATCCAAATTTTTTTCCCATCCCATTTCTCTAGGATATTTTCTTTGTCGGTGAAGACTATACTTGCCCTCAAAATTTATATTTAAATTTTAATTTATTTATCTTATTTTTTTAATTTAATTAAATTGTATTTATTAGTCTATAATCATAATAAACTAGATGTCGAAGGCCCGTGAAATATATTATTTTATAGTTTTAATTTATATAACACAAATATAATTTAGATAATCAATTATATTTTTAAAATGCTTTAGTTATTTTAAGATGTTAACTGTCGTAATTTATAATATTTTAATTTAATTTTCAAATAATACATGTTACTCTCATTGTTCAAAATTTGGTGACATTGATAGTCAATTATATTTTTAAAATAATTTAATTTTTTTA
>NW_025831520.1:0-1185 GCF_002878395.1 Capsicum annuum | reverse complement strand
AAGTTTTCGTGTGTGATTTCACATGGGTCATTTTTGAATGAGCATAAATTGATTTATAGGTGGTATTTTGGCATATTTATACCCTTTAAATTGTAGATAATTGAATAATCTTTTTGTCGATACCAAATTTGCCTAAAACGAACACCCGGTGAAGAGGTTATGGCGATTTAAAGTTTCAGCAACGTTATTTCAGTCAGTGGCGTGTAGCGCCATAAGCCAAAATGACGTTTGTCAATTTCCAATGTATCTCCACAATACCACCATATCGTGGTGAGTTTTTAGGTCACAAACAGGGGGCAACGCAATATCTCCACATCGCGCTGGGGGCCCAAATTGGGTAATTTTCACAGAAATTAAATGGTGCATCTAGAAGGGTATTTGGATCATCTTTCCACCCCTATATATATTCCATAAACACAAAATTAAGCCCTTATTTCACTAAAACATACTCTTTATCTCAAATCTTCTCAAGAACACATTAGGGTTTTCAATTGGGGATTCAAGTTCAAGCAAATTTCTCCATCAATCATCAAGAATCTTCCATCTAAGGTATGCGTAGTGTTCATCTATGGATCCATTTCGTTCATAGAGCTCAAGAACCATGTTTTAAATATTATATTATGATTGTCTTGTTGTGATATGACCATGTACATGTTGATGATTGTTGTTTAAGTTTCAAGATGATATATAAAGGTGTTTTCATGAAGTATATGTGTTCGTTAGTTGAAATCCATGAACTTTATGTGGTTTAAAATGGAGAAATTCATGAAAACACACCTAAGCAAAAAGAATACATGCAAAGTGTTTGATAACAGGCCTAGGATGATAGAATTCATGTCCCATGATTTAATAGTGCTTAAATGACAAGTCCATGCTCTATGCTTTATGATTTCACATGAATTCCACGTGATTGATATGCGTCATTGTTGTGATATGGATTGAGCATAATATTGAAGCTGTGCAAGTATACACATGTTGTATGAATTTCTCTTCCATACGTAAGATGTTGAGAACTATGCTTAGTGTGAAATCCCCTACTTATGATATGGTGAATTGTGGACTCCATTTTATGATCAAGTCAGTTATGTGTGTCATTTGCTTTCCATAGAGTCCTGGGGGTACTAGTACCCGAAAAATATAGCTGTGTGCCTAGAGCCATGTCATGTTATCATAATAATCTCAGTC
>NW_025831519.1:0-1367 GCF_002878395.1 Capsicum annuum | reverse complement strand
ACTGTCAGAAACACTCACTCAGTTAATAGTAACATAGTATTAGTAAACTTAGATATCAGTCATTCAGTTTTCAGATCTCATTATCCAGTGTTAATGTGATCTCAGTTATAGTATACATAGTTATATGTATAGCATTGCATAATTAGTATTTACAGCAGCTTAAGATTTACATGTACTCTCATTCAGATATACTCATATTATTCCGTCAACTATTGTTCATGCATATGAACCCATGCATTTAGCCTTACCTCATCTAGCATTTCAGTATATTTAAAGTATTGAACCTTTTATTTATGCTTTGATATCTTATATCATAGGTTTGGACGCACAGGCTCCTAACCATTCTTAGCAGCCCAGCCTATCAGTAGAAGATTTTGTGGTGAGTCCTCATAGTTCAAGGATAGAGTTGTTATTTTAGTTTATCAGTATTTCAGTAGTCGGAGTTAGTCGGGGATTTGTCCCATCAACTCCACCTTCAGATAGTTAGAGGCTTTCAGACTAGATTATTTCACACAAATGTTCAGTTTTTAGTATTTAAACTATCAGTATTCAGTATTGGTTTCTCAGTTATGAACCTTATGGTAGAATAAGCCTAATTTCTGCGTTATTACAGTGTTACTATTTAGTGATTTACAGCAGGTACCTGTAATATCCCGAAAAAGTTTTCGTTGAAATTTTGTGCATAAACGTGTTGGGTTCTACCTTCTAGAATGAATTATAAATTCTCCGTGTAGAATGTACTAGATTATGACCCACCATTGCATAGAGTATCGAATAATATTTCCAACGATATGTGGATTATCCAAAACGGACAACCGAACAACGAGTTATGAACATTCTGATCGAATCGTGAATAGTAGTGAACAGTAAAATGTGCAGAAAAAAAATATTGAGGCCTGGCGTATTTTTTCTCCAACTTTAAACGATCATAACTCCTTTTACATAATGATCTGGGTGATCTACTATATATCAGCGGAAATATCTGTGAGTCCTCTTTCCGATGAAATTAGTTTCATCCAATTTGTCTATCGGAGCAAAAAGTTATGGTCGATCTACTTCAGCCTATCAAAAGTGAATTTTTTGGTCAAATTCAAACAATCATAACTCCTCGTACACAATGATCTAGGTGAGATACTATATATCAACGGAAAGATATGAGAGTCCTCTTTATAATGAAATTAGTTTCATCTAATTTGGATATCAGAGTAAAACGTTATGGTTGATCTACTTTAGACTATCAAAACAGTCCACCAAAGGATAGATTCGAGAATTATTTGATTTATAGGGGCATTTTGGTCATTTCCCCTCACCCAAAATCTTCCCAAACCCTATATTAAAGCCTATTAGAAGCATTAAATGTTATATTT
>NW_025831518.1:0-2068 GCF_002878395.1 Capsicum annuum | reverse complement strand
TCCACTATTATTGACCTAATTGGAACCACAAAAAATATTGAAAGGCAAATTGGGCATCATTACTTCCTTAGAAATATGGATATAATTGATTGTGTTTTCTTGACTTAGCATGCTGTCAACATATCTTGGAGAAGATCAAATGCTTCTTGTAGGATGTGAATCCCGATAATTTTCAAGCTTGCCTCCAGATTGTTGATTCGATATTCAAGTTTGTCGTTGCCGTCTTTGAGGTTAGTATAGAGTTCTTGGTCTTTTGTGAGATTGACAATGAGGAACACTTTCTTCAAAGTTGTGGCATTGTAAAAGGCCTTCAAAAGACTTCCAAAACACTTTCTTCAGAAGGCTTAAATGATACATGGTGGGTCGCTATGTTTGTTTTAGGTCAATATGTTAATTCACACTCAAGCAATGGTCCCAATAGTTAAACAACTCACTTTCTCGAGCGTTGTTCAATGCAGCTTGTTCAACTAACCTTTAGGATTTGATAGGTTAATAAGCCTGGAATTACGTAACCTTTGATCTAAACTAATTCTACTAATCCTATAGCCTAAATGCTAGGAAACAACTTATTTAAATCCAAATAGATATTATAAATAGATAGCAAATAAAATTGAAGTACCTTATAAGTACTGTAGTACCTTATTTGATCTAAATTGTTTGTTACTATTGTTTGGAGTCAAATAAGTTGTTTCCTAGCATTTAAGTTATAGGATTTGTGGAATCAGTTTAGATCAAAGGCTACGTAATTCAAGGCTTGTTATCCTATAAAATCATTTGAAGGTTATTTGAACAAGATGCATTGAACAATGCTCAAGAAAGTGAGCTTTTCAACTGTTGGGACCACTGCTTGAGTGTGCATCAACACGTTGACCTAAAATAAACATAGCGAGCCTCCATGTATCATTTAATCCTCCTGAATAAAGTGTTTTGGAAGCCTTATGAAGGCCTTTTACAATGCCACAACTTCGAAGGAAGTGTTCCTCATTGACTAGCTCACAAAAGACCAAGAACAGTATAACCTCAAAACGACAACAACAAACTTGAATACTAAATCAACAATCTGGAGGCAAGCTTAAAACTATGGGGATTCACATACTACAAGAAGCATCCGATCTTCTCAAAGATATGTTGAAATCATGCTAAGGCAAGAAAACACAATCAATTATATCCATATTGCTAAGGAAGTAATGATACTCAATTTACCTTTCAATCTTGTTTGTGGTTCCGATTAGGTCAATAACAGTGGACCTAATTGGAACCACAAAAAATAAGGCATGGGACGAAATTTAAAATTCAGAAATTATCGCCTTCGCTTAGATTCCTTATTTTAACTACAACTGTTCTTGGTGCAAGTTTTCTTGACTTACTGTACATCATTTCAACCCTCGGTGTCTGCAAAGATGATTTTTTGGTGTTCTATTATTTTTATGTATGTGATCATCTCGATCATGCTACCTAGTCACAGCTCCCTAGAAAAGTATCCATATGCACTACTTTTCTTTGAGAGAGACAACATGGGAATTTTCATTACTGGATACACTTTTATATTTGCACTTGATTCAGATTTCTCATTCTATAATTTAGTTTCATCAGCTAGATTTGCTAGAAGTTCCTTACTTCCCTATGTTTCCTCTTCAATTAGCTCTCAGATGATATAGTCTTTCATCAACTCCACTTTTCCCACGCAAGTATTCTCCTACGGCTCTTTCTGGCATATAATCATCTTCTCAAACAACCCTTTCATATAAATTTAGGCCTGGAGAATTTCTATTGGTTTTCTATTCTTGTTTGATGCAGTGCGAGGCTTTGAAGGACTTCTCAAAGTCCAATGCAAACTTAAAGTTAAGTCCAATCTCTATTAGATATCTGCAATGACACTAAATATTGATCCTTTCTCAAAACTTGACACGCATAAACATGAGACACAACCTTCATTAATTCGTAACAAGGTGTCACACCATCTTCGTGGTCCCCTTGGCCTTATCAATTCGAACCTATCAAATTTAACTGTACAATGCATGATCTTGTTTGAATGATCAATGCCAAATCGGTTAAAAACTGTATTCAC
>NW_025831517.1:0-1169 GCF_002878395.1 Capsicum annuum | reverse complement strand
CGATTATATTTCATTCCTGGGGAATGAGAAACTTATTAATGCAAATGCGCACTTGATCACAACTCACCTCCGAAAGAGGTTGAATAATTTTGAAATCTACTTCTGAAGTAGTAAATTTGAAATTTTCTAAAGAAAAAGTACATGTCATGGTAAACTTGGAGTTTACTAGAATAAAAGTTCATAAATTAACATGAACAATTGTGACATCTCGAAGATGTGCATGTATTGAAGAACTAGAAGATTCTTCAAGAATTGTTTATGTCGTTTGTTCTCATGACAAGTTGGTTGGACCAACTAATATTGGGATTGGATCCCTTCAAATCTGAAAATTATAAAAGGTGAATAAGGGTCCGTTCACCCATCATGTGATATGTTGAAAAGATGCATCAATAAGATGATCACATGTACATTCATGGTCAACCTACGTTTGGCATTCATAAAGTCACTTGTTCAATATAAATTGAGCATAATTTTCAGATTGTGTAATCAAGATAATTCATCTTGATGATGATGGTTTAGCATTGAATGCCTTCGATAAATATCTAAACCATTGTTAATGAGAACAAAACTTAATGTATTGGTCTGAAATATGATTTATTGCAATGACATTTATATGCATTAGACCAATAAATTATGATTATTTCTTCCCTCTCAATTGGTTCAAGGTCGAAAATCAATTATTTCATCTAATAATTTTGATGTGTGGTATATGATTAATGTATATACCATAATGCACAATGATGGATTCCTCAAAGAAGTAGAGGATATATGTTAGTTTTCCTAACATAAGCGGGAGATTATAAGTACTATGAAATATGTTAAGAATTATCACCATATCTTCATCCAAAAAATAATTCAAGTCAAATACTGAAAGCATCTTATATTAAGCGCAAGTGCTCTTATTTTGTGCTACTAAAGGATAAAGTCTATGCATGCGTGAAGCGTGGTAGACTGGTCGGTTCCAAATGAAATAGTCCTTGAAAAATAAGGAGCAAATAATCACAATAAGAAGGCAATGAGCTCTTGAAGAGCCTACGACATACCACTTCATGAAACCTTATGAGAGGTTCATGTACCTGAAAATAATGAAGTGATGAGATCTCAAATGTTATGTCGCATTGCAAACCGATACAAAATGATATATCATCAATATCTTTGACACAATATTG
>NW_025831516.1:0-2729 GCF_002878395.1 Capsicum annuum | reverse complement strand
GAAAATCTGGAGACATTATTTTTATGGGGTGCATGTGGATGTGTTCACAGATCACAAAACCTTGTAGTAGGTGTTTACTCAGAGGGAGTTAAATCTCCATCAGAGAAGGTGGTTGGAGTTGTTAAAGGATTATGATATGAGTGTCTTGTATCATCCCAGCAAGGGCAATGTAGTGGCCTACGCCCTTAGTAGATTGTCTATGGGCAGTGTTGCTCATGTAGAGGATACTAAGAAAGAGTTAGCTCGAGAAGTTCATCATTTAACTAGATTGGGTGTTAGGTTGGTTGATTCTGCTGAAGGGAATGTATGGGTTCAGAGTAGTTTCGAATCTTCCCTAGTTTTGGAAGTGAAAGAGAAGCAAGATATGGATTCTAGTTTAGTCAAACTAAAGGAGTCGGTTAAAGACCAAAAGGTAGAGATTTTCTCCCAAGGGGAGATGGTGTGTTGAGATACCAAAGTAGATTGTGTGTGCCTTGTGTTGATGATTTAAGGAAGAGAATTATGGCAGAAGCACATGGTGCATGTTATTCTATTCATCTTGGTACTACCAAGATGTACCGCGACTTATAGGAAATCTATTGGTGGAGTGGCAAGAAGAGAGATATAGCATATTTCATAGATAAGTATGCAACTTATCAACAGGTTAAGGTAGATCACCAAAGACCTGGTGGTATGTTGCAAGAGTTTGGTATCCCACTTAGAAGTGTGAAAAGGTGAACATGGATTTTGTGATTGGTTTACCCCATTCGCATCATCATCATGATTTGATTTGGTTTATTGTAGACAGATTGACTAAGTCAGTGCATTTCTTGCCAGTTCATACATCCTAAACAGCTGAAGATTATGTAAGTTGTATAATAACAGTTATCATGCTAGCATCTATATGGCTCCGTTTGAGGCTCTTTATGGGCAAAGATGTAGGTCGCCAGTTGGTTGGTTCAAAGAGGGTGAGGCCACTTTGATTGGGCCTGAAATAGTGTTTGAAGACATAGAGAAAGTTCAGTTAATTACAGAGAGGTTGAAAGCAGCCCAGAGTCGTCAGAAATCCTATGCCAACGTAAGAAGAAAAGATCTTGAGTTTGAGGTTGATGATCTAGTGTATTTGAAAGTGTCACCTATGAAAGGGGTGAAGCGATTTGGATAAAAAGGAAAACTTAGTCCCTGCTATGTTGATCCCTTCCATATTTTGAGTCGTGTTGGGAAAGTAGCGTATGAGCTTGATCTACCCGCAGATTTATCCTCACTTCATCCGGTGTTCAATATATCTTTGTTAAAGAAGTGCATAAACGATTCAATTGTTGTAGTTCCTCTAGAGGATACAGATATTCAAAATAGCCTCTCGTACGAAGAAGTTCCAATAGAGATCCTTGATCATCAAATTCGTAGACTAAGGAACAAAGAAGTTCCCTTGGTCAAAGTTCTATGGCAAAACCAGTCAGTTGAGGGTGCTACTTGGGAAACGAAAGCAGACATGCGTACCAAGTATCCTCATCTCTTCTCCACAAACTCAGAGTCAGTTGAAGGTAATAGTCTTCCTTCATTCAGTTCTTTTCTAGTCCCAGATTCAGCTATATAGTTACTTTCATGAGAATTCATGCACATTTTAGATCAGTTAAGTAGCTTATTATATTTGAGATTCAGTCATTCAGTTCATTTTAGTTGTCCATGATAGTTTATAGCCTCAGATTCCTCAGTAATTCCAGCTTAACTAGCCACATTCAAGGACGAATGTTCCCAAGGGGGAGATATTGTAATACCCCAAACTTTTTCCTAGCTTGAATTCATCCCTAGAATGTTAAGGGATAGCTTCCAAAATGAATAATATTTATTATATGTGGAATTTTTAAGATTTAGACTTTCCATGGTGTGAGAAATTGAATAAGATTTCCATCGATACCAAATTCACCTAAATTCGACACTCGGTGAAGAAGTTTGGCTATTTTAAGTTTCAGTTGTAAAACACCGTGATTTGGGCCCTTAGCACGTCGCGGAGAAGAGTAAGATCATAATTGTCAATTTCCAGTGAGACTCTATGATTTTAGCACGTCGTGAAGAGGCCCAATTTCTCGTTTGTCAATTTCCAGTGTCACTCTGCAATACTGGCGCACCACGCCAATGGTTGAAATAAAAAACAATAAGGGCTCCACGATGGTGGCGCGTCGCTGAGGGAGCCCATTTACCAGTTGTCCTTTTTCCAGTAAGCCACCGTGATAGTGGCGCGTCGCGGTGGCCACCCAGTTCACAAAATTTTTGTTTTTTTCAGTTTCGACTTGGGTTTAAAAGGGGCATTTTGGTAAATCCCCATCCCCCCTATCCGTCCAAAACATAAGATTTAACATAATCCAAGGCATTATATGCTTACTTCATCCACTTTCTATCAAAAGAAAATACCTAAGCCATTAAATATTTCTGTAACGCCCCGAAAAATGGGTCCCGGATCGTCACACGGTGCTTGAGGCTATGCGTAGCCCCAACCTAACCCTTTGAGCTATGTTCATTCAGTTCAATACAAATCAACGGGGTTTCCATAAATAACCCTCAAACATCAACAGAGTAATCATCATCCAAGAATAAAAGAATGCCAGAAAGATAACAAAATACGACATATTAGTCAACTCCCAATATCTATACTAGTCTGACAAGCCTCTAAGAAAATCAATAAAACCAGCGAGCCATTGAGACATGCCCCAACTGACTCATACTCAGTTATCAAATGTAAACGATTCTGT
>NW_025831515.1:0-1671 GCF_002878395.1 Capsicum annuum | reverse complement strand
TTTTTTTTTTGCAAAAACGAAAATAAACAAACAAAGGAAAGACGTAACATCATAACATTTTGATGAAAGAAACAACAAAAATACACAAAGAATTTAGGACCACTTTAAAACTAAACAACAAATACGAAACAACATTCTAGACCCCTAAGACGACATACATGAAATTACTAATAAAGACCCTAATACCAAAAACAACTTGACTTCAACTTAAAGCAGACATCACCCTATAATGACAGACATATAAAAGACTAAAACTGAAATAAGATAGGAAATGGTCTTTCAGACTGGTGCTCTGCGTGATGACCCTGGCTGAGATGGACCTGCCTGTGAAGTTCTTTTTCTCCCATTTAAACTTTGTAGCATATCCTGTAAAGATACCCTAATATTGGGGAAAAAGCTTCGGGCCCATATCCCTGCCTCATGAGGAGTGCACTTGGAAAGATTATTCTGACACCTTTCTACCGTCTTGAACAAATCTGCTAACTGAACTCTCAGTGTTTCCACTTTAGACCCTACACTTTCATCCTGATGGTCGTCTACTATGCATTCTTCCTGTATTCTCCCTCTAAGCTGCGCTGGTAAAGGTTGACTGATACCCCGAGGGATAGATTAAAGCTAGACCCCATATACCTGAGTGTACCCCGGATTATCCAAACTTTCCTTGAGTGTGTCCACACCTAGCTTTGTTGCATGCTTCCAAAACTGCTCGTACTTGCTCTCACCTAAGGCTTGGTCCTTGAAGTACTCAATATCCTTTAGAAGATCCACTGCTGGTGGTACGTCCTGCAGCCTACCCAACTGGTGCATTACCCTAGAAGGACTGTATGGTCTAATACAATTGAGCCCTAACATAACTAAAGGGAGCTGCGTCTGACAACCCAACAATACTATCTTTGGGCGAAGCCACAGATAAGTCCACAACATGTTATCCCTGGTTCTTGATTCAAGAAATTCAATCCAAGCCTTGACTCCCACGGGTAGCGAGAATTTATCCAAACGCAACCTGGAGTCCATGACTTTCACTCGATTGGAATTCAACGATCTAACACGTCTGGTCTAACTAAAGAAGGCACATGCAAATGCTCCATCATCCATAACTGCAATATCAGGTTACTGCCCTCAAAAAATCTCCTTCCCCCCTTCACTTGGATTAAAGCCTTATATATTTCTATTAAGATCATGGGTATGAGAGTGAACCTACCCTTTTGATTAATGCCCTTGTTATTTTGATCCTTATGAAATAGGGCCATCACCACAGATTGTAAACGGGTATTAATACGTCTTTCTTCTAGTGGAAACACTAAAGTACCTAACAAAGTGAGTGTAAAGACTTCAAGACGCTTTCTCTCCCACTTCTCCTTAGTCACATGAAATTCATCCCAAAAGCAATCAAAACCTTCCAAAGGCCCGAATCTAGCGAACAAAAAATCTAGGGAAACCCACGAGTCACTTAAACAACCCAAATGGATACCCTTACTTTTTAAAGCACAAGACTGCAAAAATCTCACGCCAGTATGATTTCGTGCTCAGATCATATCCTTCTCGATATAGGGCAAATGCAACAAACCGGATATTTCTGCCAAAGTAGGAGTCATTTCACATTCCCCAAACCTGAATACCAAACCACTCGGATCCCAAAAGGTCAACAAAGCCTCTATTAAATCTGGACGA
>NW_025831514.1:0-1465 GCF_002878395.1 Capsicum annuum | reverse complement strand
AAGCTTCGTAATTGAGAAGGTTTATCCTTTTTATGGTTAAAGGCATTATTGTTTATGGACTTCCAGATGGTCCATAAACAAAAAGAAAGAAGCTCTTTCCAATAAAGAAAGTGATCAAATTTTTTATTCTTGAGGAGATTCTAGGTAGATCTCCAGCTAGAAGGGTGAAAGCTGTTAGGTGAGAGGGATAGACGGTGGGTAGATTTATTGAGGAGGGTTGTCCAGAAATCATGAGTGGCATTGCATTCAAAGAAAAGGTATTTTATGTCTTCATGGTGGCTGCTACAGTAGTGACGCAGGGGGTTGATGTCTATGCCTCTTTTATGAAGAATTGAGTTGGTTGGAAGACTATTATAATGTATCATCCAGAGAAAGAAGATGATTTTGTTGGGAGCCGAAAGTTTCCATAGCTAGTTGAAATCTTCCATTAGATTGTAGTTGGTGATTGGATGGTTCCTCTTGTTAGTAATGAAAGAGTAAGCACTAGCACAGGTGAATATCCCATTTCCAGTGAGGCCTTAAGTAGGAAGGTCTCTTTGAATCCTAGGGTTAGGATTTAAGGTGCTAATGATGGATTCTTTTATTGGAATAGGGATATCAAAGGAAATGTTGTCAAACATCCAACCTTTATTAGTCCATATGTGAGCAAGTTTGATGGTGCTTTAAAATTCATTGAGAGGGCCATGGAGAAGATGCCTAAGAGGGAGGAGATGGGGAATCCATCAGTCAAACCAAAAGCTTATTTGTTCACCATCATGTGCCACCCATTGAATGGCTTCCTTGCAAATGAGGTAGTCTTTATATAGGCTTTTCCAAGTTCTGGAGGAGTTTGGTTTACAATGGTTGGTCCCATTTTGATATTTGGAGCTGAGAATCTTAGCCCAAAGAGTATGGGGTTTTTTGATAAATCTCCAGGCCAAAGAAGAGATTTATTTTTGGAGTCAGCTCTTTGCATTTCCAAACTTCCCTAGATTTTGGGATGGGTGATGATGTCCGAATAAATGAGGTTTATCTTTTTTCTATCTGGGGATATTCCCAGATGAAGTCCCTTTGGGCTTTATCAATAACCTACAGAGTATTTTTAGGGAGAGTGATGTACTGCATTACATGATTAGGGATACTACTCAGGGAATATTTAGCTAGTGAGGTTATCCTAGCCATATTTAAGAATTTGGTTTTTCACCCAGCTAATTTGGAGTTAAGATTATTTGTGATGTACTAAAAGTCCCTACGAGAGGGTTTCTTGTGGAAGATGGAAAAGGCCAGATATTTGCTAAAAGACTTACTTGATTTGATAAAAAGCATTGTGTCCATGGAGTGTCTAATAGAGGGGGAGTAATTTGAGGAGAAGATAACTTTTGATTTCCCAATGTTGATCCTTTGGCCTTACTGGAACTAAAGCTTTGAAGAGTATTGATAATGGTTTGACAATTTTTAAAATCAGCCTTTGCAAAGAGGGTTAGAT
>NW_025831513.1:0-1697 GCF_002878395.1 Capsicum annuum | reverse complement strand
TAAAATGGGATCTAAGAGAGTTAGATGGTTACCCGAAGAAGGAATTAGTTTAAACAACTTATTGTTGGAAATTGAGTTTTACCAACTCAGGAGATATGATTGGCATTCCGAAAATGGGAATAACCAATGTATACTTGCCTCTGAGCATTGATATACTAAACTAGTATGTACAACCCCAATCCTTGGCAAACTTAGATTTGGGGGCTTAGCCAATGAGTTAATGGTGGACCCATATAGCCCATGGGTACTATACTTATAGGGTGTATCATCTAGCTCAAAAGTAAAACAAAGATTTGAGTCATGACTTCAAGAATGTTTTGAAGCTCATTTTTTATGCCCATGTGTTTAGATATCTATCATGTTAAATTATTTTCTTAATGCTCTCAACTATTTTATATGGAATACATATTTTTTTTGGTTAGTTCTGTGTACAAATACATTCCAGGTATAGACTGTCTTTCATGGTAGCTACATTGCCTCATAATGTATGTTCTGATGCACATTCCCATGGTCTATCACATCAGTAAAATATTCAGATATGACAAAGTTGGTGAGCCATCCATATTTTGGATAGCATTTGTTGATATGTTAACTTCTTTTAGTTTATGGTCCATACAAGGGCCTTGTGCCGACCTCGACAGTTAGTTATCAGTAGAGGGTTTGTGGAAGAAAATTGTGTGGTGTATTGTCATAAAAATTTCAACATAATTTGATTATAAGAGTTTTCTTAATTCTATTATATCTTCAATACCTTGATTTATGTATGAATATGCCTATGGTAGTATGCTAAGGGGTCTGTCGGGCCTTTATGGTTTAGGATACCCGTCGTAGTCAAGGTCTCAGCTCGAGTTGTGACAAGCTTTGTATAAGAGAATGGTTCATGGTCCTAGGGTATCTACGAAGCCGTGTCTAGTAGAGTAGTTCTTATGGGTGTGTTGTGTACCACACTTATAATCAGGAGGCTACCGGGCATTTAGGAGATGTTTCTTATTCTTTCATGCTCTAGATCGTGCTATAGTGTTTTTCAAAGTCATCCAAATTCCTTTCTTTCTTGAATTTCTTAGGCCATGTCTCATTAGCAAAGTGGTACAAGAGTAATAGTTTAGGTACCTAACAATGTGGTCTTTTCGGATTGGGTTATCCATATAGTTATGAAATGGCTCAACGACTAAAGAGTAGTCCATTAGTATGTCAAAGTCTATTGACTCAAGTGTATACCCCTATCTATATCAATCATGTATTTGAGCCAGAGGTGAGAAGTGTATTTTATCCCTTTTTAAAATCTTTGTTGAAGATATTACACATAAGGGTAATGATTTGTTGAATTATGTTGGAACAATATTTCCATTTGAGTGGTAGTATATGTTAAGGTTTTATAATATATGAGTAGTAATATGGTTCCAAAATTAGTGGTATGAAGTCGTAAGTGTAGAAGTCAGAGTGAGGGTAACTCTTAAGTGAGGAAGGTAGTGGTGGTTGTGTAACCTTTAAGTAGAGAGTGGTATGACCTTTTATGATGATTGGCTAAATTTGTAGCATGATTTATCGATTTATAGTTTTAATAGAGGGTGAGGTTAGTTATGATGATTAAAACATAGTTGAAAGGGGGAAGTGTAGTAGAAAAAGATTACTCTTAGGTTGTGACTAAAAGGGGTAGATTGGCTTGTAATTTATAATTTTGCATTCAATTGGGAAAT
>NW_025831512.1:105603-124686 GCF_002878395.1 Capsicum annuum | reverse complement strand
TTTGACTAATAAATTTAGAGACGTCAATATGGGACAGAGTTGTTGGGTCGGCCCGACCCAGCCTGTAATTTGATGGAGTTGGGCTTCAGTTTTTGCAGCCCATTTAAGAACAGGGCTTTTTAACCCAGCCGGATAAGCCCGTGGCCCATGTAACTTGAGCAATGTGGGTTGGCTAGCCCATGGACCGGCCCGTAAGTCAAATACATGCAACTATTTAAATTGTTTATTAGTATTTTTATTTGGTTCGAAAGATATCATGTCAAAAGTTATTTAATCTCGCTATTAGGAGCCATTTTTGGGGTGTTGGAGACTCGATTAACAAGTATTAACACTATGTAATATTGTCTGGTAATATTTATGTCTATTAACATTCTAAATTAAATTTATGTCTATTAGGACCCTCCTAGAAAATGGCAATTTATCTTATGTTCAGGACCCTCCTGAAAAATAGGATTTTACCTTTTGTTCAGCACCCTCTTGAAAAGTTAGATTTTACCTTATTTTTAGGACTCTCCTGAAACATAGGAATTTACTTTATGTTCAGAACCCTCCTGGAAAATGGGATTTTACCTTATGTTCAGGACACTCCTGAAAATTGGGAATTTAATTTCTGTTCAGGACCCTCCTGGAAAATGGGAATTTACTTTTTTTTTCAAGAAACTCTTGGAAAATAGGATTTTAATTTCTGTTTAGGACCATCCTCGAAAATGGGACTTTACTTTCTCTTCAGGACCCTCCTGGAAAATGGGACTTTACTTTCTGTTCAGGACCCTACTGAAAAATAGGATTTTACTTTCAGTTTAGGACCCTCCTGAAGAATGGGATTTTACTTTCTGTTCAAGATCCTCCCGAAAAATGGCATTTTATTTTACTTTCTATTTAGGACCCTCTTGAAAAATGAAATTTTATTATACTTTCTATTCAGCACCTTCATGAAAAATGGGATTTTACCTTCTGTTCATGAATTTCTTGAAAAATGGGACTTTAATTCCTGTTCAGGACCCTCCTTAAAAATAGGATTTTACTTTATGTTCAGGACCCTCATGAAAAATGAGATTTTACTTTATGTTCAGGACCCTCCTGAAATATGGGGTTTTACTGTATGTCCAGGACTCTCTTGAAATATGGGATTTTACTATCTTTTTTCGGACCCTCCTAAAAAATGGGATTTCACTTTTTGTTCAGGACCCTCCTGAAAAATAAGATTTTACTTTCTTTCCAGGACCTTCATGAAAAATAGGATTTTACCTTCTGTTCATGAATTTCTTGAAAACTGGGACTTTACTTTCTGTTCAGGACCCTTCTGAAAAATGGGACTTTACTTTCTGTTCAAGACCCTCCTGAAAAATGGGATTTTACTTTATGTTCAGGACCCTCCTGAAAAATGGGATTTTACATTATGTTAAGGACCCTCCTGAAATATGGGATTTTACTGTCTTTTTCAGGACCCTCGTAAAAAATGGGCTTTTACTTTATGTTTCGGACCCTCTTGAAAAAATGAAAATTTTACTTTTGTTCTGGACCCTCCTGAAAAATAGGATTTTACTTTATGTTCAGGACCCTCCTCAATAATGGGATTTTACCTTTTGTTCAGGACCCTCCTAAAAAATAGGATTTTACCTTATGTTCAGGACCCTCCTGGAAAATGAGAATTTACCTTATGTTCCGGACCCTCCTAAAAAAAATGGGATTTTACCTTATGTTTAGGACCCTTCTGAAAAATGGGATTTTACCTTATGTTCAGGACCCACCTAAAAAACGGGAATTTACTTAATATTCAGGAACCACCTGAAAAATTGGAATTTAATTTCTGTACTGGACCCTCCTGAACAATAGGAATTTACTTTTTGTTTAGAACCCTCCTGAAAAAAAGGGACTTTTCTTTCTGTTCAGGACGCTTCTGATAAATGAGATTTTAACTTATGTTCAGGACCCTCCTAAAAAATAGGATTTTACCTTATGTTCAGGAGCCTCCGGTAAAATGGGAATTTACCTTATGTTCAGGACCCTTCTGAATAATAGGATTTTATCTTATGTTCAGGACTCTCATAAAAAATTGGATTTTACCTTATGTTCAGGACCCTCCTGAAAAATTGGATTTTACCTTTTGTTCAGCACCCTATTGAAAAATTGGATTTTACCTTATTTTCAGGACTCTCCTGAAAAATAGGAATTTACTTTATGTTCAGAACCCTCCTAGAAAATGGGATTTTACCTTATGTTCGGGACACTCCTGAAAAATGGGAATTTAATTTCTGTTCAGTACCCTCCTGGAAAATGGGAATTTACTTTCTATTCAGGACCCTCTTCGAAAATAGGATTTTAATTTCTCTTTAGGACTCTCCTGGAAAATGGGACTTTACTTTCTCTTCAGGACCCTCCTAGAAAATGGGACTTTACTTTCAGTTCTGGACCCTACTGAAAAATAGGATTTTACTTTTAGTTCATGACCCTCTTGAAGAATGGGATTGTACTTTCTGTTCAAGATCCTCCTGAAAAATGGGATTTTATTTTACTTTCAATTCAGTTACCTCCTGAAAAATGGAATTTTATTTTACTTTCTATTCAGGACCTTCATGAAAAATGGGATTTTACCTTCTGTTCATGAATTTCTTGAAAAATAGGACTTTACTTTCTGTTCAGGACCCTCCTGGAAAATGGGACTTTACTATCTGTTCAGGAACCTCCTGAAAAATGGGATTTTACTTTATGTTTAGGACCCTCATGAAAAATGGGATTTTACTTTATGTTCAGGACCCTCCTGAAAAATGAGATATCACTTTATGTTCAGACTCTCTTGAAATATGGGATTTTACGGTCTTTTTCAGGACCTTGTAAAAAGTGGGATTTTACTTTATGTTTCGGCCGCTCCTGAAAAAATGAGATTATTACTTTTGTTCAGGACCCTCCTGAAAAATAGAAATTTTACTTTATGTTCTGGACCATCCTGAAAAATCAAATTTTTCCTTCTGTTCAGGACCCTCCTAAAAAATAGGATTTTACCTTATGTTCAGGACCCTCCTGGAAATTGAGAATTTACCTTATGTTCCGGACTCTCCTGAAAAATGAGATTTTACCTTATGTTCAGGACCCTTCTGAAAAGTAGGATTTTACCGTACGTTCAGGACCTACCTAAAAAATGGGAATTTACTTTATGTTCAGGAACCTCCTGGAAAATGGGAATTTACATTCTGTTCAGGACCCTCCTGAAAAATAGGAATTTACTTTTTGTTCAGGACCCTCCTGAAAAATGGGAATTTACTTGCTAACTTTACTTTCAGTTCAGGACCCTCCTGAAAAATTGGATTTTTATCTTATGTTCTGGACCTTCCTAAAAATGGGATTTGACCTAATGTTCAAGAGCCTCTTACAAAATGGGAATTTACCATATGTTCAGTACCCTCATAAAAAATAGGATTTTATCTTATGTTTAGGACACTCATGGAAAATGGCAATTTACCTTATGTTCAGGACCTTCCTGAAATATAGGATTTTACCTTTTGTTCTGCACCCTTTTAAAAAATTAGATTTTACCTTATTTTAGGACTCTCCTAAAAAATAGGAATTTACTTTATGTTCAGAACCCTCCTGGAAAATGGGATTTTACCTTATGTTTAGGACACTCCTGAAAAATGGGAATTTAATTTCTGTTCAGGACCCTCCAGGAAAATGGGAATTCTTTTTTTTCAGGACTCTCTTGCAAAATAGGATTTTAATTTTTGTTAAGGACCCTCCAAGGAAATGGGAATTTACTTTCTCTTTAGGACCCTCCTCAAAAATGGGACTTTACTTTCTGTTGAGGACCTTACTGAAAAATAGGATTTTACTTTTAGTTCAGGACCCTCCTGTAGAATGGAATTTTACTTTCTGTTCAAGATTCTCCTGAAAAATGGGATTTTGTTTTACTTTCTATTCAGGAGCCTCCTAAAAAATGGAATTTTATTATACTTTCTATTCAGGACCTTCATGAAAAATGGGATTTTACCTTCTGTTCATGAATTTCTTGTAAAATGGGACTTGACTTTCTGTTCAGGATCCTTCTGTAAAATGGAACTTTACTTTCTGTTCAAGATCCTCTTGAAAAATGGGATTTTAGTTTATGTTCAGGACCCTCCTGAAATATGAGATTTTACTATCTTTTTTAGGACCCTCATAAAAAATGGGGTTTTACTGTCTTTTTCAGGGCCCTCCTAAAAAATGGGATTTTACTTTATGTTCCGGACCCTCCTGAAAAAATGAGATTTTATCTTTTGTTCAGAACCCTCCTGAAAAATGGGATTTTACTTTATGTTCAGGACCCTCCTGAAAAATGAGAATTCACTTTATGTTTAGGAACCTCCTGAAAAATGGGAATTTACTTTTTGTTCAGGACCCTCCTGAAAAATAGGAATTTACTTTTTGTTCAGGACCCTCCTGAAAAATGGGATTTTTATCTTATGTTCTGGACCGTCATAAAAAATGGGATTTTTCCTTATGTTTAGGAGCCTCCTGTAAAATGGAAATTTACCTTATGTTCAGGACCCTCCTGATAAATGGGATTTTAACTTATTTTTAGGACCCTCCTGGAAAATGGCAATTTACCTTATGTTCAAGACCCTCCTAAAAAATAGGATTTTACCTTTTGTTCAGCATGCTCTTGAAAAATTAGATTTTAACTTATTTTCAGGACTCTCCTGAAAAATAGGAATTTACTTTATGTTCAGACCCCTCCTGTAAAATGGGATTTTATCTTATGTTCAGGATACTCCTGAAAAATGGGAATTTAATTTCTGTTCAGGACCCTCCTGGAAAATGGGGATTTACTTTCTGTTCAGGACCCTCTTGGAAAATAGGATTTTAATTTCTGTTTAGGACCCTCCTGGGAAATGGGACTTTACTTTCTCTTCAGGACCCTCCTGGAAAATGGGACTTTACTTTCTGTTCAGGACCCCACTGAAAAATAAGATTATAGTTTCAGTTCAGGACCCTCCTAAAGAATGGGATTTTACTTTCTGTTCAAGATCCTCCTGAAAAATGGGATTTTATTTTACTTTCTATTCAGGACCCTCATGAAAAATGGAATTTTACTTTCTGTTCAAGAATTTTTTTTTAAAATGGCAGTTTACTTTCAGTTCAGGACTCTCCTGGAAAATGGGAGTTTACTTTCTGTTCAAGACCATCCTGAAAAATGGGATTTTACTTTATGTTCAGGACCCTCCTGAAATATGGGATTTTACTGTCTTTTTCAGGACCCTCCTAAAAAATGAGATTTTACTTTATGTTCCGAACCCTCCTGAAAAAATGAGATTTTTACTTTTGTTCAGGACCCTCCAGAAAAATAGGATTTTACTTTACGTTCAGGACCCTCCTCAAAAATGAGATTTTACCTTCTGTTCAGGACCCTTCTAAAAAAAAGGATTTTACCTTATGTTCAGGACCCTCCTGGAAAATGCGAATTTACCTTATGTTCCAGACAATCCTGAAAAATAGGATTTTACCTTATGTTCAGGACCCTTCTGAAAAATGGAATTTTACTTTATGTTCAGGACCCACCTGAAAAATGGGAATTTACTTAAATTCAGGAACCTCCAGAAAAATTGGAATTACTTTCATTCGAGGACCCTCCTGAAAAATAGGAATTTTCTTTTTTTTGAGGACCCTCTTGAAAAATGGGACTTTACTTTCTAACTTTACTTTCTGTTAAGGACCCTCCTGAAAAATGGGATTTTTATCTTATATTCAGGACCCTCATGAAAAATTAGATTTTACCTTATGTTCAGCAGCTTACTGTAAAATGGGAATTTACCTTATGTTCAGGACCCTCCATAAAAATGGAATTTTATCTTATGTTTAGGACCCTCCTGGAAAATGGCAATTTACCTTATGTTTAGGACCCTCCTGAAAAATAGGATTTTACCTTTTATTCAATACCCGCTTGAAAAATTCGATTTTACCTTACTTTCAGGACTCTCCTGAAAAAAAGAAATCTACTTTATGTTCAGAACGCACCTGTAAAATGGAATTTTACCTTAAGTTCAGGACACTCCTGAAAAATGGGAATTTAATTTCTGTTCAGGACCCACCTGAAAAATGGGAATTTACTTTCTGTTTAGAACCCTCTTGAATAATACGATATTAATTTCTCTTTAGGACCCTCCTGGGAAATGGGACTTTACTTTCTCTTCAGGACCCTCCTGGAAAATAGCATTTTACTTTATGTTCAGGACCCTTCTCAAAAATGGGATTTTACCTTCTATTCAGGACCCTTCTAAAAAAAAAGGATTTTACCTTATGTTCAGGACCCTCCTGGAAAATACGAATTTACCTTATGTTCCAGACACACCTGAAAAATGGGATTTTACCTTATGTTCAGGACCCTTCCGAAAAAGGGAATTTACCTAATGTTCAGGACCCTTCTGAAAAATGGGATTTTACCTTATGTTCAGGACCCACCTGAAAAATGGGAATTTACTTTAAGTTCAGCAACCTCCAGAAAAATTGGAATTACTTTCTTTTCAGGACCCTTCTGAATAATAAGAATTTTTTTTTAAGACCCTCCTGAAAAATGGGACTTTACTTTCTAACTTTACTTTCTGTTAAGGCCCCTCCTCAAAAATGGGATTTTTATCTTATGTTCAGGACTCTCATAAAAAATTGGATTTTACCTTATGTTCAGGAGCCTCCTGTAAAATGAAAATTTACCTTATGTTCAGGACCCTCCTGAAAAATGGGATTTTATCTTATGTTTAGGACCCTCCTGGAAAATGGCAATTTACCTTATGTTTAGGACCCTTCTGAAAAATAGGATTTTACTGTTTATTCAGTACCCTCTTGAAAAATTCGATTTTACCTTATTTTCAGAACTCTCTTGAAAAATAGAAATCTACTTTATGTTCAGAACCCACCTGTAAAATGGAATTTTACCTTATGTTCAGGACACTCCTGAAAAATGAAAATTTAATTTCTGTTCAGGACCCGCCTGGAAAATGGGAATTTACTTTCTGTTCAGGACCCTCTTGAATAATACGATTTTAATTTCTCTTTAGGACCCTCCTGGGAAATGGGACTTTACTTTCTCTTCAGGACCCTCCTGGAAAATGGGTCTTTACTTTTTGTTCAGGACCATACTAAAAAAAAGGATTTTACTTTCAGTTCAGGACTCTCCTGAAGAATCGAGTTTTACTTTCTGTTCAAAATCCTCCTGAAAAATGAGATTTTAATTTACTTTCTATTCAGGACCCTCCTGAAATATGGAATTTTATTTTACTTTCTATTTAGGACCTTCATGAAAAATAGGATTTTACCTTCTGTTCATGAATTTCTTAATAAATGGGACTTTACTTTCTGTTCAGGACCCTCTTGTAAAATAGGACTTTACTTTCTGTTCAAGAACCTCCTGAAAAATAGGATTTTATTTTATGTTCAGGACCCTCCTGAAAAATAGGATTTTACTTGGTGTTAGGATCCTCCTGAAATATGGGATTTTACCTTATGTTCAAGACCCTTCTGAAAAATAGGATTTTACCGTATGCTCAGGACCCACCTGAAAAATTAGAATTTACATTATGCTCAGGAACCTCCTGGAAAATGGGAATTTACTTTCTGTTCAGGACCCTTCTGAAAAATAGGAATTTACTTTTTGTTCAGGACCCTTCTAAAAATGGGACTTTTCTTTCTGTTCAAGTCCCTCCTGAAAAATGGGATTTTTATCTTATGTTCAGGACCCTCCTAAAAAATGAGATTTTGCCTTATGTTCAGGATCCTCCTGTAAAATGGGAGTTTACCTTATGTTCAGGACCCTCATAAAAAATGGGATTTTATCTTATGTTAAGGACCCTCCTGGAAAATGGCAATTTACCTTATGTTCAGGATCCTCCTGAAAAATGGGATTTTACTTTATGTTCTGGTCCATCTTGAAAAATATGATTTTACCTTATTTTCAGGATTCTCCTGAAAAATAGGAATTTACTTTATGTTCAAAACCCTCCTGAAAAATGGGATTTTACCTTATGTTCAGGTCACTCCTGAAAAATGGCAATTTAATTTCCGTTCAGGACCCTCCTGGAAAATGGGAATTTATTTTCTGTTCAGGACCCTCTTGGAAAATAGGATTTTAATTTCTGTTTAGGACCCTCTTGGGAAATGAGACTTTACTTTCTCCTCAGGACCCTTCTGGAAAATGGGATTTTACTTTCTGGTCAGGACCCTACTGAAAAATAGGATTTTTGTTTTAGTTCAGGACCCTCCTGAAGAATGGGATTTCACTTTCTGTTCAAGATCCTCCTGAAAAATGAGATTTTATTTTACTTTCTATTCAGGACCCTCATGAAAAATGGAATTTTACTTTCTGTTCAGGACCTTCATGAAAACTTGGATCTTACCTTCTGATCATGAATTTCTAGAAAAATGGGACTTTACTTTCTGTTCAAGACCCTCCTAAAAAATGGGATTCTACTTTATGTTCAAGACCCTCCTGAAATATGGGATTTTACTGTCTTTTTCAGGACCCTCCAAAAAAATAGGATTTAACATTATGTTCCGGACCCTCCTGAAAAAGAGAGATTTTTACTTTTGTTGAGGACTCTCCTGAAAAATAGGATTTTACTTTATGTTTAGGACCCTCCTAAAAAATGAGATTTTACCTTCTGTTCAGGACCCTTCTTAAAAAAAGGATTTTACCTTATGTTCAGGACCCTCCTGAAAAATGAGAATTTACCTTATGTTCTGGACTCTCCTAAAAAATGAAATTTTACCTTACGTTCAGGACCCTTCTGAAAAATGGGATTATACCTTATGTTCAGGACCTACCTGAAAAATGGGAATTTACTTTATGTTCAGGAACCTCCTGGAAAATGGGAATTTACTTTCTATTCAGGACCCTCCTGAAAAATAGGAATTTACTTTTTGTTCAGTAACCTCCTGAAAAATGGGAATTTACCTTCTAACTTTATTTTTTGTTCAGGACCTTCCTAAAAATGGGATTTTTACCTTATATTCAGGACCCTCATAAAATATGGGATTTTACCTTATGTTCAGGAGTCTCCTGTAAAATGGGAATTTACCTTATGTTCAGGACCCTCCTAAAAAATGGGATTTTATCTTATGTTTAGGACCCTCCTGGAAAATGGCAATTTACCTCATGTTTAGGGCCCTCCTGAAAAATAGGATTTTACCTTTTGTTCAGCACCCTCTTGATAAAGTAGATTTTACCTTATTTTCAGGACTCTCCTGAAAAATAGGAATTTACTTTATGTTCAGAACCCTCCTGGAAAATGGGATTTTATCTTATGTTCAGGACACTCCTGAAAAATGGGAATTTAATTTCTATTCAGGACCCTCCTTTAAAATGGGAATTTACTTTCTGTTCAGGACCCTCTGGGAAAATAGGATTTTAATTTCTCTTTAGGACCCTCCTGGAAAATGGGACTTTACTTTCTCTTCAGGACCCTTCTGGAAAATGGGTATATACTTTCTGTTGAGGACCCTACTGAAAAATAGGATTTTACTTTTAGTTTAGGACCCTCTTGAAGAATGGGATTTTAATTTCTATTCAAGATCCTCCTGAAAAATGGGATTTTATTTTACTTTCTATTCAGGACCCTTCTGAAAAATGGAATTTTATTTTACTTTCTATTCAGGACCTTAATGAAAAATGGGATCTTACCTTTTATTCATGAATTTCATAAAAAATGGGACTTTACTTTCTGTTCAGGACCCTCCTGAAAAATGGGACTTTACTTTCTGTTCAGGACCCTTTTGGAAAATGGGACTTTACTTTCTGTTCAAGAACCTCCTGAAAAACGGGATTATATTTTACTTTCTATTCAGGACCCTCCTGGAAAATGGGACATTACTTTCTGTTCAGGACCCTTCTAAAAAATGAGATTTTATTTTACTTTCTGTTCAGGACCCTCTTTAAAAGTGGGACTTTATTTTCTATTCAGGTCCCTCCTAAGAATGGGATTTCACTTTCTGTTCGGGACCCTTTTGGAAAATGGGACTTTTCTTTTTGTTCAGGACTCTCCTAAAAAATGTGACTTTACTTTCTGCTCAGGACCTTAACGGAAAATGGAACTTTACTTTCTGTTTAGGACCCTCCTGAAAATAGAATTTTACTTTTTGTTTAGGACTCTTCTGAAATATAGAACTTTACTTTCTGCTCAGGACCCTCCTAAAAAATGGGATTTTTCTTTCTGTTCAGGACCCTCCTAAAAAATGGGACTTTACTTTCTGTTCATGACCCTCCTAAAAAATGGGACTTTACTTTCTGTTCAGGACACTCCTGAAAAAAAAGATTTTATTTTCTGTTCAGGACCCTCCTGAAAAATGGGATCTTACTTTATGTTTAGGACCTTCCTGAAAAATGGAATTTCACTTTATGTTCATGACTCTCTTGAAATATGGGATTTTACTATCTTTTTCATGACCCTCCTAAAAAATGGGATTTTACTTTATGTTTTGGACCCTCCTGAAATAATGAGATTTTAACTTTTGTTCAGGACCATACTTAAAAATGGGACTTTACTTTCTGTTCTGCACTCTCCTGAAAAATGGGATTTTTATCTTATTTTCAGGACCTTCCTAAAAAATGGGATTTTACCTTATGTTCAGGAGCCTCCTGTAAAATGGGAATTTACCTTATATTTAGGACTCTCCGGAAAAATAGGATTTTATCTTATGTTTAGGACCCTCCTGGAAAATGGCAATTTACCTTATGTTCAGGACCCTCTTGAAAAATCGGATTTTACCTTTGTTCAGCACCCTCTTGAAAAATTGGATTTTACCTTATTTTTTGGACTCTCCTGAAAAATAGGAATTAATTTATGTTCAGAACTCTCCTGGAAAATGGGATTTTACCTTACGTTCAGGACACTACTGAAAAATGGGAATTTAATTTACGTTCAGGACCCTCCTGGAAAATGGGAATTTACTTTCTGTTCAGGACCCTCTTAGAAAATAGGATTTTAATTTCTCTTTAGGACCCTCCTGGAAAATGGGACTTTAATTTCTCCTCAGGACCTTTCTGGAAAATAGGACTTTACATTCTGTTCAGGACCCTACTAAAAAATAGGATTTTACTTTAAGTTTAGGACCCTCCTGAAGAATGGGATTTTACTTTCTGTTCATGATCCTCCTGAAAAATGGGATTTTATTTTACTTTCTATTCAGGAACCTCCTGAAAAATGGAATTTTATTTTACTTTCTTTTCAGGACCTTCATGAAATATAGGATTTTGCCTTCTGTTCATGAATTTCTTGAAAAATGGGACTTTACTTTCTATTCAGGACCCTCCTGGAAAATGGGACTTTACTTTTTGTTGAAGACCATCCTGAAAATTAGGATTTTAATTTATATTCAAGACCCTCCTAAAAAATGAGATTTTACCTTATGTTCAGGACCCTCCTGAAATATGGGATTTTACTGTCTTTTTCAGGACCCTCCGAAAAAATGGGATTTTACTTTGTGTTCCAGACCCTCCTGAAAAAATGAGATTTTTACTTTTATTCAGGACCCTCTTCAAAAATGGAATTTTACTTTTTTTTCAGGACCCTCTTCAAAAATGGGATTTTACCTTCTATTCAGGACCCTCCTAAAAAATAGGATTTTCTCTGATGTTCAGGACCCTCTTGGAAAAATAAGAATTTACCTTATGTTTCGGACCCTCCTGAAAAATGGGATTTTACCTTATGTTCAGGACCCCTCTGTAAAATGACCGTATGTTCAGGACCATTTGAAAAATGGAAATTTACTTTATGTTCAAGAACCTCCTGGAAAATGGGAATTTACTTTCTGTTCAGGACCCTCCTGAAAAATAGGAATTTACTTTTTGTTCAAGATCCTCTTGATAAATGGGACTTTTCTTTCTGTTCAGGACCCTCCTGAAAAATGGGATTTTTATCTTATGTTCAGGACCCTCCTAAAAATGGGATTTTACCTTATGTTCAGGAGCCTCCTGTATAATGGGAATTTACCTTATGTTCAGGACCCTCCTGAAAAATGGGATTTTATCTTGTGTTTAGGACCCTCCTGGAAAATGGCAATTTACCTTATGTTTAGGACCCTCCTGATAAATAGGATTTTACCTTTTGTTCAGCACCCTCTTGAAAAATTGGATTTTACCTTATTTTCAGGACACTCCTGATAAATAGGATTTTACTTTATGTTCAGAACCCTCCTGGAAAATGGGATTTTACCTTCTGTTCAGGTCACTCCTGAAAAATAGGAATTTAATTTCTGTTTAGGACCCTCCTGGAAAATGGGAATTTACTTTCTGTTCAGGACCCTCTTGAAAAATAGGATTTTAAATTCTGTTTAGAACCCTCTTGGAAAATGGGACTTTACTTTCTCTTCAGGACCCTCCTGGAAAATGGGACTTTACTTTCTGTTCAGGACCCTACTAAAAAATAGGATTTTACTTTCAGTTCAGGACCCTCCTGAAGAATAGGATTTTACTTTCTGTTCAAGATGGTCCTGAAAAATGAGATTCTATTTTACTTTCTATTCAGGACCCTCCTCAAAAATGGAAATTTATTTTACTTTCTATTCAGGACCTTCATGAAAAATGGGGTCTTACCTTCTGTTCATGAATTTCTTGAAAAATGGGACTTTACTTTCTGTTCAAGACCCTCCTGAAAAATGGGATTTTACTTTATGTTCAGGACCCTCCTGAAATAATGAGATTTTAACTTTTGTTTAGGACCATCCTGAAAAATGGGACTTTACTTTCTGTTCTGGACTCTCCTGAAAAATGGAATTTTTATCTTATGTTCAGGACCCTCCTAAAAAATGGGATTTTACCTTATGTTCAGGAGCCTCCTGTAAAATGGGAATTTATCTTATATTTAGGACCCTCCTCAAAAATGGCAATTTACCTTATGCTCAGGACCCTCCTAAAAAATCGGATTTTACCTTTTGTTCAGCACCCTCTTGAAAAATTGGATTTTACCTTCTTGTTTGGACTCTCCTGAAAAATAGCAATTAATTTATGTTCAGAACTCTCCTGGAAAATGGAATTTTACCTTATGTTCAGGACACTCCTGAAAAATGGGAATTTAATTTCTTTTCAGGACCCTCCTGGAAAATGGGAATTTACTTTCTGTTCAGGAACCTCTTGAAAAATAGGATTTTAATTTCTTTTTAGGACCTTCTTGGAAAATGGGACTTTAATTTCTCTTTAGGAGCCTCCTGGAAAATGGGACTTTACTTTCTGTTCAGGACTCTACTGCAAAATAGGATTTTACTTTCAGTTCAGGACCCTCCTGAAGAATGGGATTTTACTTTCTGTTCAAGATCTTCCTGAAAAATGGGATTTTATTTTACTTTCTATTCAGAACCCTCCTGAAAAATGGAATTTTATTTTACTTTCTATTCAGGACCTTCATGAAAAATGGGATTTTACCTTCTATTCATGAATTTCTTGAAAAATGGGACTTTACTTTCTGTTCAGGACCCTCCTGGAAAATGGGACTTTACTTTTTGTTCAGGACCCTCTTGGAAAGTGGAACTTTACTTTCTGTTCAAGACCCTCCTGAAAAATGGGATTATATTTTACTTTCTTTTCAGGACCCTCTTTAAAAGTGGGACTTTACTTTCCATTCAGGGCCCTCCTAAGAATGAGATTTTACTTTCTGTTCAGGACCCTTTTGGAAAATGGGACTTTTCTTTTTGTTCAGGACCCTCCTGAAATGTGAGACTTCACTTTCTGCTCAGGACCCTCATGGAAAATAGAACTTTACTTTCTGTTTAGGACCCTCCTGAAAAATGGGACTTTACTTTCTGTTTAGGACCCTCCTGAAAATAGGATTTTACTTTCTGTTCAGGACTCTTCTGAAAAATGGGACTTTACTTTCTGCTCAGGACCATCCTAAAAAATGGGAATTTTCTTTCTGTTCAGGACCCTCCTGAAAAATGGGACTTTACCTTCTGTTCAGGACCCTTCTGAAAAATAGGACTTTACTTTATGTTCAGGACCCTCCTGGAAAGTGGGACATTATTTTTAACAAAAATAAAAGAATGAAATCTTTCTTCATCATAATCTTTATTTAGGATAATTTTTGTTTTAGCTTTGATTTTGGTTTCAGGAGCCCGCCTGAAGAATAGGGTGATAAAATTAAAAGTCAAGAGCCCGCCTGAAGAATAGGGTGATGAAATTGAAGGTCAGGAGTCCGCCTGAGAAACAGGGTGATGAAATCGAAAGTTGATGAAACCGAAAGTTAGGATCCGACCTGAAAAGCAGGGCAAATAATTTGAAAATCAACAGATTAGAAAATAGCAAGTCAGGAGCCCACCTGGAGAACAGGGTGAAGAAACTAATAGTAATCAACAAGTTGAAGAAATTGGAAGTCAGGAGCCCGCCTGAAGAATAGGGTGATGAAGTAGCGAGTCAAGAGTCAAGGAAAACTGCATAGATAGGAATTTTGTAATTTCATTTATGTTTTAACTTGTAATTTTCATTTTTGATGTAATAAGAGAGCCGCGGACCGGAACCTCGACGGGACCTCACTCGACTCTCCAACTCGATATAGTCCACCTCCTTCCAATCCTTTGAGATGTGTGTCAATTGATTCCTTCATAACTTGGGTAGGTAGGATGTCCTAAGTCAAGATTTGGTTGCTCTTCTTCCTTCTGTTCCTTTCCTTAAATAATGATCGGGTCAAAATTTGGTCTCGTTGTCTACTTCTTTGTCTAAAAACACTTTGTGTTTACATTCAAAGGGGGCATGATGTAGACACCTAATTTTCTCACTCCGAAAAATTAGTTTTCTCATTTTTACCTTATCCTACCGTGTACCCTCAACCATGTAATAATCTCTCCACAAAATAACAAAAATAACAACCCCCTAGCTAATTTTATCTCATCCTAACAACCTACGCAATCAAAATAAACCACATCACACCCTACCCCTACCGTACCCCCAACTCACTACCAACCTACCCCACTACCACACAATTCTCACCATCACTCTCAATTTACAGAGAATATACACCCGCACAGATCACGCCATAAAGGGGGACTGATCTTCTTGGCTGAGAACACTCACAGCACACCTCAAGGAAAAAATTCCCTTTCTTCTCCACAAACCAAATTGAAATTCACACACATCACAACACACAGAGAAATGGTGAGAAGAGAGTAAGAGATCGAGAGAGAGAGACTGAGATAGAGAAATAGTGAGAAGAGGAGAGTTGATCGGGGATCAGGTTTCTTTCTCTTCATTATCGTTCACACACAAAAATCGCAAAAATCAACCCACCTTGAATCTCCTTTCATCATCGATAGACTTGCACATACAGTGAGAGAAAAAGAGGCGAGCTTGAGAGTTGATCAGAGATTGAACAGAAAAGAGATTTAGGACTGAAAACAGAGGAGAACTGGTTGGAGTGAGAAAAATTAGAGAGATTTGAGGGAGATTTTCGTGAGAGAGAAAAGAAAGAGGTGGGGAGCTATTATTCCTGTGAAATTCTCACCGAAAAATGCCTTATTCGGCTGGAAAACACTCAAAATCGATCCTTCTAGTGAAGCTAAAAGTCCCATCCCGTCCCCAAAACACTGAAACAGCAACAAAAAATAGCTAATTAATCGAGCCCCTCCCCTGTTTCTTCTATTTTCGGGACCAAAATCCTATCTCTTCGTCTTGATCTTCGCCGATTGAATTGTGGCTTGTCGACGTCTAGAGTTGCGAGATTTTGGGTCGAGTTTGCTGTTGTTGAGGTTCTGCTCATTGGTCGAGTTTAATTCCCAGATTTGGAATGAAATTTATTCTTTTCATCCAAATAATATTTGAATCAGAAAAGCTTTTGAGGTCTACTCTTCATCTCTATTCCTTTAATTTTATATGATTATGAAGGTGTTTTGATGTGTTTGTTCTGTCGGGTGATTTGTTGCTTGATATATATTATGTTGAATGATTGACTTTGCATGGCACAAATTGGATGAAAACGATATCTGGTTGAATAATTGAAATTGGTAATTGAATGCCAAAATCAGGGTTCAGAATGAATTTGGGGAGGAATTGAGAATTTAATAAAGTGAATATTGTGGTATTTTGATTCATTGTTGATGTTGAACGTCAATAGTATCATGTTTTAGATCGAGGATTGGTAGGAAAATCATAGGTTCTGGGTAGGCAACGTTTACGACTCATGGTTTTGTTGAATGTTTGAAATTTTGTTGAATGTTTGAAATTTTGTTGAATAGTTTGTTTTTCTCACATTGAAAATTTGCATTCATTTCGCCGGGGAATGCCTCGAGGTCTTTTGTACTTCTTCACCGGGGAATGCCCCGACGTATCATGTACACAAAAGAGGTTCGTGATGAAGGCCCGAGGCATCGGGTAAAGCGTTGGAGTGTAGTTTAGGATTAGTTTAGGATAGGATTTACATTTTCGCATTTTTTCTATTTTTGGACTATATAATTGGATTGAACACTATATTTTGGATTCGTGTTGCATTGTGTGTTTAATTGATTGTTTTATGTGTTTTGTGTGGTTTATACATTTGTAATGTCAAATTAGCCAATATGCTCCACCAAGTGACCGTGGTCGAACCACGGGATCGAGGGGTGCCTAACACCTCCCCCTCGGTCAACAAAATTCCTTAGCCGAAATCTCTGTCGCAGATCAGTTTAAAAGAGTCAAAACCATTTTCAAAAAGATTTTTAATGGTGACTTGGCACACCCAATTTATGCCAAGTGGGAACTCTGAGTTAATTGTAAAAATGAATCCTTTTTTAAACAACTTTCATCTTTTGTCACTTTAATAAAAACCCTTTCGAAACTATAAACAATTCTTTTTGAGTTGAAAAAGGGAAAGAGTCGAAGAATATAAACTATCCAAACATACTGAAGCTAGGGGATGATCTATGTTCTTGGAGTAATCTTTGGTTTTCTAAACTTTAAATATTTCTTGTGTCACACCCATTTTTCAACTAAAAGATTGATTTTAAGGGTCGAAAGGGTTTTTATTATTGAAGTGACAAAATGAAGATTTGTTTAACAAAAAGGATTATTTTTATTCAAAACTAAGAGTCGCCACTTGGCATAATCCGGGTGTGCCAAGTTACCTTTGGAAATCCTTTTTCAAAACTGTTTGACTATAAAAACTGATTGCGAATAGTGATTTCGGCTAAGGAATTCTGTTGACCGAGAGGAAGGTGTTAGGTACCCCTCGATCCCATGGTTCGACCATGATCACTTGGTGGAGCGTATCGGCTAATTTGACATTATGAACGTATAAACCACACAAAACACTTAACACAATAACCTAAGCAAACAAAACAAAATAAAACAATCCAAAATTTAGTGTGCAGTCCAATTATACAATCCGAAATAGAAAAATGCGAAAAATGTAAAACCTATTCTAAACTAGTCCTAGACGAAACTCCAATGCTTTACCCAATGTCTCATGCCTTGATCACAAACCTCCGTTGAAAACATAATACATCAGGGCATTCCCCGGTGAATAAATACATGAAACCTCGGGGCATTCCCCAGCGAATTTAATACACTTGAATCAAATGCGATAAACTAGAAAGAAACATTCACACGCACATTCAAACATTCAATACTCCATAATTCCTAAAAATTTGCCTACCCCTTAGAGATTTAATTTGTTAGGGATTTATTGAATTTTTTTTATTTTTGCATTTTTGTGGGACATAATTATACAGATGAGGACACGTAGTAATACGGAGGTGAAATGGTAAAAATGCTATCGGGGAGGGACTAAATTAGGTGTCTACATCATGCCCCCTTTGAATGTAAACACGAAGTATTTTTAAACAAAGAAGTAGACAACAAGATAGAATTTTGTCCCAACTATTATTCAAAAATGAAACAGAAGGAAGGAGAGAGACCAAGTCTTGATTTAGGAGATCCTACCATCCCAAGTTATGAGGGAATCAAGTCATAGGTATCTTAAAGGATTGGAAAGAGAAGGACTATACCGAGTTGGAGAGCCGAGTGATTTCATCGAGGTTCCGGTCCGCGGCTCTGTCATTGCATCAAAAAATAAAAATTACATGTTAAAAACATAAATGAAATTAAAAAAAACTCTATCAATGAAGATTTCCTTGACTCTTGACTTGCTACTTCATCACCCTATTCCTCAGGCGGGCTCCTAACTTGCAATTTCTTCACCCTATTCTTCAGGTGGGCTCCTGACTTGCAATTTCATCACTCTATTTTTCGGGCGAGCTCCCGACTTACAATTCCATCACTTATTTCTTGGTTTTCAATTTCTTCACCTTATTTTTCAGGCGGGTTCTTGACTTGCTATTTTTTGATTTGTTGACTTTTAATTTTTTCACCTTGTTGCTTGACTTTCAACTTTTTCACCATGTTGTTTGACTTTTCATTTATTCACCCTGTTCTTCAGGCGGGCTCCTGAAATCACATCAAAACTAAAAAGAAAAATTATCCCAAACAAAGATTATTATAAAGAGATTTCATTTGCCAGGAAAGCGAAGTTTCAAAGGTACGTCTTATCTGAATCAAAGGAGATGACTCGACTAAAAGGTACGTCTTATCTGAATCAAAGGAGATGACTTGACTAATAGGTACGTCTTATAGGAATCCAAGGAGATGACTCGACTAAAAGGTACGTCTTATAGGAATCCAGGGAAATGACTCGACTAAAAGGTACGCCTTATAGGAATCAAGGGGGTTGACTCGACTAAAAGGTACATCTCCTAGGGGTCAAGGGGAATGACTCGACTAAAAGGTACATCTTATAGAAATCAAGGGAGGTAACTCAACTAAAAGGTACATCTTATAGGAATCAAGGGGGATGACTCGACTAAAAGGTACGTCTTATAGGAATCAAAGGAAGATAAGTCGACTAAAAGTTAAGTCTGATAGGAATCAAAGGAAGATGACTCGACTAAAAGGTACATCTTATAGGAATCGAGGGAAATGACTCAACTAAAAGGTACGCCTTATAGGAATCAAGGGGGATGACTTGACTAAAAGGTACATCTTCTAGGGGCCAAAGGAAATGAATCAACCAAAAGGTACGTCTTATAGGAATCAAAGGATGTAACTTGACTAAAAGGTACGTCTTAATAGGAATCAAGGGAGATGACTCAACTAAAAGGTACGTCTTATAG